>NW_025959940.1:0-29900 GCF_023159225.1 Perognathus longimembris pacificus | reverse complement strand
GAGAATACAAAAATAAGGGGAAAGGTCTTTCAAAGTCATGGATTTGAAATACTCAAGTGAGTACTATTAAAATGTCAGTCTTTTCCATTTGATCCAATGCCAATCAAAAAAAAAATGATGGGAAAAGCAAAGCCATCACAACACTAAAAAGAATGAAGACTGAGGACCTCTATTATGCCCAATCAAGATTTATAGAAATTATAGTAAATGAAGAGTATTGCTACATGTCAGTGCAACAGAATTGAAAGTTCGAAAATATCCTCCACCCACATAGTTAGTTAAGTCATAGCAGAGCCAATTCAGTGAAAAATGGTGAACTATTTGACAGAGTCCTGAAATTTAAAATGTATAATCGATATAACCATTGAATCTCACCAAAAATATAAGCCTAAATATAGAGTTCAAAACTGTAGAGCTTCTAAAAGAAGACAGATAAAACGTATGTGACCTTGTGTTTAGTGCTGGAATTCTAGACATAATATAAAAGCATGGTCTATGGAAGAAAATAATTTAAAAATTACACTTCATTAGAATCAAAAACTAACATTCTGCAAAGGATATAGTTGGAAAAATAAAAAGGCAATACACAAATTAAGAGAAAATGCTTATAACTTTAAGATCCAAAAAATAAAAAAAAAAGAAAAAAGAAATAAAAGACCCTCAAGATGGAAAAATAAGAAATGAAACAACACATTAAAAATAAGGGGGAGGGCTGGGGATATAGCCTAGTGGCAAGAGTGCCTGCCTCGGATACACAAGGCCCTAGGTTCGATTCCCCAGCTACCACATATACAGAAAACGGCCAGAAGCGGCGCTGTGGCTCAAGTGGCACAGTGCTAGCCTTGAGCGGGAAGAAGCCAGGGACAGTGCTCAGGCTCTGAGTCCAAGGCCCAGGACTGGCCAAAAAAAAAAATAATAATAAAAATAAAATAAATAAATAAATGCTAACAAGTTTCAAATATTACATGACAAAATAAAAATTTCTCCATAATTTGATAATAATTACATGTCATTGTGGAGAATGTATGAAGTTAAATAAACTATATTTCTAAACTATTTTCTGTTTTACTTTTAAATTTTTTTTATTCATTTATTGTCAAAGTGCTGGACAGAAGGGTTACAGTTTCATACATAGGGCAATGCATGCATTTATTATCCAACTTGTTACCTCCTCCCTCATCTCCTCCACCTTCCCCCTTCCCTATTTCCCTCCCCGACTATGAATTGTGCAGTTGGTTTACAGCATATAGTTTTGTAAGTATTGCTGTTGCATTGGTTTGTCTTTTTATCCTTTGTCTCTCAATTTGATATTCCCTTTCCCTTCCCTAGTTCCAATACATGTAATATACAATATCCAGGACACCAGTATTAGTTACAGGGACATCAGGGGTGAAACCACGGAAAAGACAAAAGAAAAAGGGCATAATTTCACATGGTATGTTGAAAATAATAACAACAATGATAAACCACTTGTTTCCATAACTTGGAGTTCATTTCACTTAGTATTATCTTATGTGTTCATATGGATATAGCTATTGAGATATTGTGATCTTCTGCTACGATTATCCTAGATGTGTAATAATTATTCCCAATGGTAGACCATAGAGGTAGACCATAGAGACTATGTTTCTTTGGGTCTGGCTCACAGTAAGAATGTCCATTATCAACAAAAGTAATAATAACAGATGCTTGAGGGGATGTGGCCAAAAGGGAACTACTACACTGTTTGTGGTAGTGTAAACTTGTTCAACCATTCTGGAAATCAACATGGAGGTTTTCTCAAAAGGTTAACATAGAGCTACCCTATGACCCAGTAGCCCCACTTTTGGGCATCTACCCAAAAGATTACAAGCAAGACCACATCAAAGCCACCAGCACAACTATGTTCATTACAGCACAATTTGTCATCGCTAAAATATGGAACCAACCCAGATGCCCCTCAGTAGATGAGTGGATCAAGAAAATGTGGTATATATACACAATGGAATTCTATGCCTCTATTCTATTGTCCCATTTGTCAGGAAATGGAAGGACTTGGAAAAAAATCATACTAAGTGAATGTTTCACTTCTTAAAAAGTGGCTACTAAAAAAAGTTTAAAATACATTCTGGATGTGTTTCGATTAGACAGCAGAGTTCTATCTACTACAGCAACTGGATTTCTGATCTGCCTGCCACTTACCAGGTAGCAACCCCATGGTTTGCAAGGATGTACACTAAACAAAGGCATGTGGTAGTGGATGTAAGCAGGGACCAAGATTGGCTCTGATGGTACTGCTGTTTATCTGTCTGACTTTGGACAAGATACTTAGCCTCTCCTGTTTTCTTCATTCATATGACAAGAAGATCCTATGGAGAGTTTCTGTGAAAGTTAAATTAGATAATTCACTTCAAATATGAGTAGGTAGTGGCACAGAGTAGAGAGTAAATTTCCACAAAAGTTTGTTCTTAGCTCTTCTGTATAAATCATCCCCAGTTATGTCTTCTACAGAAAGTATTCATAAATATTTTCATTGTAATTGTGGATTTTCAAGCAGGTTATAGTTCTCTGGCTGAAATCTCAATTTAAATAAAAGTTAGAGGCAATGGCCTGGCAGTTTTCCAGCAGCCAATTGATAAAACTGACTCCAGAATCTGCAAACACTGGTTTTCTCCAGAAGAACATTTTACTGTAATGATTGAGAAAGAAATATAAACAACAGAAAGGCTTTTCCCTGAGTAAAAGGAAGTCTGAAACTGGAGAAAAATGCCAAATAAATTATTTCTCTTCAACTTGGTCTAACTATATCTTTTCCTCCCCAAATGAATGCCAGGTGTGTCATCAAGATAAAACTTTCAATTAAGCTGCTACATAAAGATTCAATGACCTTTAGAACAACTAGTGTGCTTGAAAAAGCCATTAATCATCATTAGAATACATGTCAAGCATGAGCCAAAAGTATGAGGCTTTATACTGGGTGCCCTGTAACAAAGGTGGTAATATTTCACTTCAAAGTGCAGAGAGGGAAAGGTCAGCTAGAGACAGAGGAAGATGCGTTCCCATTGGGGAGGGCTGTTGCCTCAGCCTGTTTTCCCACTTCATAGAAATGAGCTACTGGACACAGTGTTTATTAAGCTGTGAGCCCAATTACTAGCACATGGCGTGAGACCTATTGCAATTAAAGTCCCTCTGACAGGCAGCCAGCCACCAACTGCAGTACAGAATCGCTGCTTTGGACAAGGTTTATAAATGATTTTCATTAACTATCATTTACCATTAGTGCAAATAAAAGCACTAAGTGCCCACTTTGCTGTAGAGAATGACCTTTGGCCTAGATTCTTTCTCTAACTGATGAGGACTAAATGTATTGTGACAGCAACAAATCACATTTAGCAGAGCCCAGGGTTTGATGGTGCTGGGTAACCCATCAGCTGCAGAGCGTCTGGCAAAGCCATTCCATCTGCTTCCACTTAGAGATATGCATGTGAGGGCCCTGGGAAGAAGAAAAATGTAAGACTCTCCCACTCATCAGAATCATATTTCAATAGCTTAAAAATGCATCCACTTATATCACTACTTACAAAGAACACCTTGCAATAGAATATATTTTTCTTCTTTATAGATTGGGTTTCTATGCCTAAAACTGCTAATCCAATCAGCCCAACACTAGTCAGATAGATAAGAACCCAGACATCATAGCTCACCAGTCAGGAACAAGCCTCTACAAAATCTATATATAATATTTTGTAGCCTTGCTTCATCTCATAAAAAGTTAATGCAGCTGTGTGATATTTAATACTGAGGCCTGATTTTGTAATAATCCAGGATAACACATTTCCCAGACACATGAAGGGAAATATCAGAAAGGCAGGACCATTCATAGCAATGGTTTACTTGAGAACTCCAACTTCTTAATTTAAATGAAAAAAGTAAGTGTCTGCCAAAAATACAGAATAAAATGCAAAAATAGGAGTCTAAATCCACATTAACGTAAGTAATAGCTTTCTGTTTCCTAACAGAGACAATCATTCACTTCCCCAGGAAATGTCTAACCTCAAACAAGAGACCATGGCTTCTAAGTATACAGTCTGAGGCAAAGAAGGGACAGAAGTAGAAGATTTACAGAGATGATGAAAAAGTTGATTTCTCACAGAAAGACAAATCCAAAACTTAGTAGAATTAAATGCTGTACGTATGTGAGGGTTGAAAGAAAGTCAGTTGGCATGAACTTTATAGGGAATACTGGAGACATACAATTCTTTAGACCTTGTTTTCTCTCAATGATATATTTTATTTTATTTTTGCTGGCCCTGGGGCTTAAGGGGACAATGGCAACTTGCAAGAGATGCTTGGCCTGAAGACTCACAAGAGAAGCGTCTGAGCATGCTGACCAGGGCACTCAGAGAGGCTTTCTGTAAATGCCTAGAACCAGGGGTGGGCTGATAAGTGAACCCTGGGAAGTAGTAGTATTCAAAATAAAGTCAGTAGTGGTCCATTTCAAGACAAAGCAATTGACACTGAGTAGAAAATTATCAGTAGCTTGCCTGCATAATGACATGTGGATGTTCATTAATTGAAAAGCCTGTAAATACACAGGACATATTAGAAGGGGGTTAGGCCAATCAGCATGGGAAGAATGGACCACAATCAAATGAAAAAATGAGTAGCAACTGTGCATGTGCCGGAAAGCACATAAGCATTCCTGCCATAGGAACAAAGTGGAGGCAGCTGAAAGCCTGCTTTTAAAATTCAACCTACCTGAAGAAATGCATGTGTTCAAATTACCCAATAGAGAGTAATGAAACTTAGGCGCAACATCCAGGAAAGAATATGAACTCTATATTTCTTGGACCAGTGAGAAATTGGGTAATGGGATCCCACATGGTAGGTATAAAATTGTGTGTTGTAATCTTGGTGAGTGTGCCTGTCATCAGACAGACAATCTTGAAAGACCATCAAATATACAGTCTCATGTTTGCTGAGCTTCTTCATCTTCAAGTTTGTCCTTTGAACTTGGGCAGGTGAGTATGTTTTACACAGTCATGGTTTCCTTGCAGCACAGAGGTGCTTTGGTTTGTGCCTTTCCAAAATCTCCCTTCACCTATCCCTCCCCCAACTTTTGTGGAAAACTAGAGACAAAAGCATTGCTTTTTTTCATCTCAATACAAACATTTAAGGAAAAAAAGGTTAGCCACAGCAGATGACACTTAGATCTTCAGGAAGCTGAAAATAGATAGTTCACATGGAAAAGTCTCATTTGTATAGATTTTTTTGGCAAGACATTATATGTTTTACTAACAATAAGAGTCACAACAATTTTTAACTTGGGTATGTGAACACTTTAAAACAAATTAAAAACCCCGTTATCAATATTTTTTATTTAGAACCTATCTATAAGAATTTAGAAGGCAGGAAAATTTAAAAATCAGACACGCAAAGGCACCTAAAAGAGACAGAATGGCTTCTCTGTGAAGAAAGGAGCATACTGGGCAGTGGATGCATGGGTGGCTTCCTGTGGGCCCTGCTCTTTGTCAAACCATACACACACACACACACACACACACACACACACACACACACACACAGAGTAAAAGGTGTCATGAAAGATGTTTTCACTGGGCCTTGTGAATTAACTAAACTTAAATGTCCCCCAACTTTGTATCTGTGCCCTTTGACATAAGCTATTTTCTGCTATAGTCACTTTATAACCACCTTGGACTCCACGAAATAAAAGATTCACTGACAAATCTCTTGTAACAGAGGCAAACTGCAAAATTATCTTCTATCTTCTCATTGGAAACAGCCAGAAATTCAGATCATCCACTAGGTGACTTGTTTTTGTTTTGTCCCAATGGCAAAGTGATAACAAATTCTCCCCAGAAATTAAAGACTGGTTAATCAAGCCATAGCTATGATTTGGGACTGTTTCAACTATGCATACTTCTCTCGCCTCCTGCCAATAAATCTCCCTACTTAACCTGAAGCCAGTGTCTGTGCCTCTAAAGACAAAGATGCCCAGAAGTGCTGTCTTCTAATGGTTGTCATGAAATAAATCTTTCTCTGCCCTTCACCAGTGTCTCTTTTTCTAGCATATATGGGCATATTTGTGGCGTATATGAAATATCTAACGTCATTGGCCCACTCAGCCTATCTTGAAACTTGTCAGTCTCTACAGTTACAAGAACCAGTTTATTAAAATCTCTGAATGTGTAAATGTAAACTTTACAAACATATTTACACATATAAACTATGTATACACACTCTGTTGGCTCTGTTACTGGAAATACCTAACCTCCCCCTTATCCCAGTTTTACAGGAAAAACTATGCAGTTTCAAGATAAAGGAAAAGTGGAGCCAAAGATGGAATACAACCTTGGAGCAAATTGTTGAGCAACCTATTTAGGTTGTGACCCTCTGCTATTCCTTCTGTTTAATTAAGAGATGTACTTTGCCATCTCCTTGTAGCCCACACCTATTCTGGTTACTGCCTAATCTTCCTAAACATATGTAAAATTGGCAGCTTCTGCCTTTAAAACCCCTTTAACTTTTTGTTGGGCAGGCTAGCCACTCTCCACACCAGCTCGGTAAGGACCTTCCAATTTCTCAGTGTGTGGTGTGTCTGTTCACCTTGCTGGGATTATAACATATGCATGGCATATTTGGCACATGTGGCCAGTGGTGAAATGTGACACGAGACTCCTGGATTTGGCCCTGGGATCTAAAAACCTGGTTTCTACATCTTTTCTATAGGTAGGAAACGTGAGTCACAGAAAGGTAAAGAACTTTTCTGAAGTCACAAGGCAATGACAGTTGGCAGTGCCAATCCATCCAAGCACAGATTTGGTAATCTCATCTCCAGGTCAGTGTTGCTTGTTCTGTAGAAGTGAAGAACTGTGGAACTCACTAGGCAGCCGGCTGACTGTAACTATCAGTAGTGTCTACAGGTCTGGCTGGTAACAGGAATCTATTCCTTTGGTAATTATAGAGTTTCACTGTGTATATCAGTGGGCTTGCTAGTTTTATACCTTGTGATCAGGAATTTGTGAGTTCTCAACAGTGAAAAGAAACATGTACCATTTCACTAACATATTACTATTCTGGATTTACTGGGATTGAGCCCAGAATGTGGCAAATACACAAAATTCTACACTGTAATTAAATTCCCAATAGGCTTGGAGCAAAATAATCTGGACAACACAGTGACCAAATTAAACCCTTTCTTTTAGTTAGAGGCACATAATTACACAATTCATGGTCTCAGGTATCCTCTGCTTTCCCCAAGTATTTTAAGAGTGGGAGCAATGAGAGAAGATAAAAGAAAAGCCTGAGGTCATATGGTTAACCTGCAAAGAGCTCATTCCCTTTCCCTCATTACCTTAAAAAGAAATTCCCATGAATGTAACAATTCAGGGCATTAAGTATTTGTACCTCTTCATGCCATTGTGCTTGTCTTTTTAAAGCCCTTCTTCCTTTGACATGACAAATTTATGAACAAACCACCATTGTAAATAAAATATTGTAAATGTTTCTTCAAATGGATGTTACTGCATTTTAGCAAAAGCAGTCAGTTCCACTAGATCTTGTTTCCTTTGAAGAGAAAGTGCTATTAAATTTGATGAAATTGGATCATATGCAACTGTGTCTGTTTCCTAATTCACTCATTGCCTTAACCTTGGTTTACCCAGATTCAACAGGCACTAGTTCACAGAGTATCCATGCAAGAGTTTAAAGAATTAAGAAGAAAACCACTTGGAGGAAGATACCTGGAAAACAGAGTAATGAGGCCAAATCTAGGTTGATAGGATAGCCAAAGGCTTAGAGCAAACACCAATGTTCAAAGCATTGACAAATTAAAATCCCAGGTTTACCACATGAGAACATAGACTTTGGAAAAGTTATATAATATTTTAAGTCAGTTTTCCCACCTAGAAAAATTTTTATCAGCTGAGCAATGACCACTTTGCAAACATTCTGATTAGCAGTGTAAATCCTTTTTCAGGACATCACCAACTGAGTACCCAAGGGTCAGGCAGGACCCTCCTTTCCCTGGGAGATCTCCTCCCGGGAGGGGAGCAGCAATGGTCATGGAGCAGATAACAGGTCTTTAGCAACTCCTCCCAGAAAAGCGCCTTCAGTTCTGGAAATGGTATTGTGTTTTTATTAACAAATGGAGACATAAAATCTCAGCGGAATTTAAAGGTTTGCTAAAACTGGTCAGACAGCTTCAGAGCTGGGATTTGAACCCAGGCAAGTCAGGGACAAGCTTTGAATTATTTTAGTGAATGCCACCCAGAGTTGATAATGTAACTATATAGTGTGGGTAAAATATACTACCCAAGATGAAGTGAGTATTAAGAGATTGCAGCTGTCATTTTCATCGCAACTTGTTATTAGGGTATTTGATGCTGTGGTAAAAAGAAATAAAAGAAACACAGGCCCATAAAATGTTACAAATTTTATTTAATATCCTCAACAATGATAATTTTTAGTTGTTATTAATTCATTTTAATTTACAAATAAAAATTGTATATACCTATGGGATATTGTGCAATTTATTTTATTTCCTATATCTGAACTTCATAAGGTTGTTCAAAGAAGTTATGATTTAGCATGTCTATCTTGGTCAAAGTTACTCCTTCCATTCCATCTTTCTCTTCTATCCCATCTCTTCCCTCCCCAGAAACTCATTTTGTATTTCCCACTTCCCTTATCCCATATGCACACTGAGTGCTCTGCTGTATCTGTGCCCTGTTCGCTTTCCATTCATCCAATCCATGCCAATTAGCTTCTGCTTAGCCCTTAAAATCTCATTTCAACGTGTGTGTTTGTGTGTGTGTGTGTGTGTGTGTGTGTGTGTGTGTGTGTTATTGGTTTAGAGCTTGAATCATTTCAATTTCTTGATGTTCATTCTGTTAAACTGTTCACTATTCAAAAGGGTTGCCCTATGGAGATTCACTCTTGCATATACTTTAGTCAACTAAATCATGCATATAATTATATGCTATGTGTGATTTTATGGGATACTGTATTTTGGGTTTAAGATCCACATATAAGAAAAATGTGCACTTTGTTTTTCTGGCCTTGCCTTTTACTCAGTATGATGTTTTCAAGATCCATCCAGCTCCCTGAAAATGACATAATTACATTCTTCCTCATGGCTGAATAAATTCTATGAATTTTATAAATATGTAATTGAATTTATATAATATATTACATATTATATTACATTGTAAAATATATATTCCACTTTTTTTTATCCATTCTTCCATTGTGGGATATCTGGGGTGTTTTCACAACTTGAAATATGCTTCAATAAACATGGATGTGTAGGTACCTTTCTTGTAGTGTGACATTCAGTCTTTGGATAAATGACCATGAGTGGTGTCACTGGCTCATAGGGTAATTCTATGTTTCAGTTTTTGATGAATCTCCAAATTACTTTCCACAGTGGTTACCCTAGTTTACACTGTTGGTACCAACAGTATATTAGGTCACAACCTGGTCAGCACTGGTTGCTGTTTGTATTTGTGATAATGGCCATTCTTACCAGATTGATAGTAAATCTTGATGCTGTTTTATGTTACATGTTGCATGGTTAAAATATGTGCTTACTCAGTAGAAGTTAATTACTTATACAATTTGACAGCAGCAATAATACCACCATTAAAAATAGCAGATCGATTCAGAGCACAGATATCCAATCCTGATATTTACAAACAAATTGCTCAATCTCCTGAAGCCCCTTCTATACAAGGCCCATTTGCTTCATCATGCTGAGGTAGTTTATTCAAAGGATTTGATTTAGCACAGTGCCTGGAAGAACTAAGACTCTCTGAAGATCTGCTGTTTTCATGGATATGGCCCCATTCTCAAAAAACTGCAAAAACTTTTGTGTAAGTTATGTATGTCTCATTTGGGTGGTCTGATACTAGCAAAGATTTACAGCACTTAAGATAGTTACTCTACCTATAAATCTCAAGAATCTCTTACAGCATGATCTCCAATTTGCCCTAGTAATCTTAGCACATATAGAGAAAAGCTGAACTAGGATTTCTGATTTTGCATATTTCTTTCCATCTTCTTTGACTAGAGATTTCCTTTTTTTTGAATTAACTATTTTCCAGAGTTAGATTTAATGTATTATTTTTTGGATGACTTAAGATGAATTTATTTATTTATTTTTCTCATTTATTGTCAAAGTGATGTGCAGAGAGGTTACAGTTTCATACGTTAGGCATTGGATATGTTTCTTTTTATTTTTTTCAAAATTTTATTATCAAACTGATGTACAGATAGGTTACAGTTTCGTACGTTAGGCATTGGATACATTTCTTGTACAATTTGTTACCTCCTCCCTCATCCCCCCCCTCTCCTCCCCTTTTACCTTTCTCCCCATGAGGTGTTCAGTTCACTTACACCAAACAGTTTTGCAAGTATTGCTTTTGTAGTTGTCTTTTTTTTATCCTGTGTCTCTCGATTTTGGTATTCCCTTTCAATTTCCTAGTTCTAATACCAGTAGAGACAGTTTCCAATATACTCAGATAAGATTACAGAGATAGTGTAGATACAACCACAGGAAGGTGATACAAGAACATCAACAATAGTAAAAGCTACAGATACACATGGGACGTTGAAAGTAGTTACAACTGTGATATAACAATCGTTTCCATAACATGGAGTTCATTTCACTTAGCATCATCTTATGTGATCATAAGGGTAGAGCTATTAGGCTCTTGTGATACTCTACTGTGACTTGCCTAAACCTGTGCTAATAATTCCCAATAAGGGAGACCATAGAGTTCATGTTTCTTTGGGTCCGGCTCACTTCACTTACTTAGTATAATATTTTACAAGTCCTTCCATTTCCCTACAAATGGGGCAATGTCATTCTTTCTGATAGAGGCATAAAATTCCATTGTATATATGTACCACATTTTCCTGATCCATTCGTCTACTGAGGAGCATCTCGGTTGGTTCCATATTCTAGCTACGACAAATTGTGCTGCGATGAACACAAACTGGCGGCTTTACTGAGATTTTGTTTATGGTTTTTTGGATAGATAATCAAAAGTGGGGTTGCTGGGTCATAGGGGAGTTCTATATTTAGTCCTCTGAGGAACTCCATACCTCTTGCCAGAGTGGCTGAACCAGTTTACATTCCCACCAACAATGAAGTAGGGTTCCCTTTTGGCCACATCCCCTCCAGCAATTGTTATTGTTAGTTTTCTTGTTATAGGACATTCTTACTGGGGTGAGATGGAATCTCAATATTGTTTTGACTTGCATTTCTTTTATGGCCAGTGATGTAGAGCACTTTTTCATATGTCTCTTGGCCATTCTCATTTCCTCATCAGAGAAGTCTCTTTGTAAGTCTTTAGCCCACTTGTTGAGTGGGCTATTGACTCTGCGGTTTTGTTTTGGAGGAAGGTAATTTTTTTAGTTCTGCATATATTTTAGATATGAGGCCTTTGTCCGTTGAATGGCCGGTAAAGATCTTCTCCCAGTCTGTGGGCTTTCTGTTTATCTTGCGAGCTATGTCCTTTGCTGTACAGAAGCTCTGCAGTTTGATGCAGTCCCATTTGTCCAACCTTTCTTTGATTTGTAGCCTTTCTGGGTCTTTGTTAAAGAAGTTCCGTCCTGCGCCAAGGAGCCCAAGTGTTTCTCCTACTCCTTCCTTTACTGTTTTCAGGGTGTCTGTTTTGATTTCGAGGTCTTTAATCCATTTGGAATTGATTTTGGTGCAGGGTGATATATAAGGATCTAGTTTAATTTGTTGCATGAGTTGAACCAGTTTTGCCAGTACCATTTGTTAAAGAGGCTATCTTTCTTCCAAACTATTTTTTTAGCTCCTTTATCAAAGATTAAGTAGGCGTAGTTCTTTGGGTTCATTTATGGGTCTTCAATTCTGTTCCATTGGTCTTCAGGCCTGTACCGGTGCCAATACCAAGCTGTTTTTATTACTATACCTTTATAATACAGCTTGAAGTTGGGTATTGTAATTCCTCCAGCACAGTTCTTTCTGCTTAGGATTGTTTTTGCTATTCTAGGTCTTTTATTGTTCCATATGAATTTCTGGATTGCTTCCTCTATTTCATTAAAAAATGGTGTTGGGATATTAATAGCTATTGCATTGAATTTGTAGATAGCCTTTGGCAATATTGCCAGTTTGATTATATTAATCCTCCCAATCCAGGAGTATGGGAGGTTTTTCCATTTCCTTAGTTCTGACTTAATTTCGTTTTTCAAGCTTTTAAAGTTCTCATCAAAGAGGTCTTTCACTTCTTTGTTTAAGATTATTCCTAGGTATTTTATGTTTTCTGGGGCTATTGCAAAAGGAGTTGCTTTCCTGATTTCAGCCTCGGTCTTCAGGTCATTGGCATAGAGAAAGGCCGTTGATTTTTGAGGGTTTATTTTATATCCTGCAACTTTGCCAAAGTTTTGGATCAGCTCTAGTAGCTTGAGGGTAGAGTCTATGGGGTTCTTTAGGTATAGGATCATGTCATCTGCGAAGAGAGAAAGTTTAACTTCATCTTTTCCTATTTGGATCCCCTTTATATTTTCTTCTTGCCTAATTGCTCTGGCTAGGAATTCTAGTACTATGTTGAAGAGGAGGGGAGAGAGTGGGCATCTCTGCCTTGTTCCTGATTTTAAAGGGAATGGCTTTCGTTTTTCACCATTTAGAGTTATGCTTCCTATTGGTTTGTCATAAACTGCCTTGGTTATATTCAGGAATGTTCCCTGGAATCCCAGCTTTTCCAGGGCTTTTAGCATAAATGGGTGCTGGATTTTATCGAACGCTTTCTCCGTATCCAGAAATAAAACCATGTGGTTCTCTACCTTGCTCCAGTTGATGTGGTGGATTACATTAATTGACTTGCATATATTAAACCAACTTTGCATCTCTGGGATGAATCCAGCTTGATTGTGGTGTATGATTTTTTTGATGACCTGTTGAAGTCGATTGGCCAGAATTTTACTGAGAATTTTTGTGTCTATCTTCATCAGGGAAATCAGTCTATAGTCCTCTTTCCGTGATGAGTCCCTGCCTGGTTTTGGGATGAGGGTTATACTGGCTTCAAAGAATGTGTCTGGTAGTGAACGTTCTCTTTCAATTTCATTGAAGAGTTTGAGAAATATTGGTGTGAGTTCTGTTTTGAAGGCCTTGTAGAATTCTGCAATGAATCCATCTGGACCTGGGCTTTTCTTGGATGGGAGATCATTTATTGCCATTTCTATTTCAATACTGGATATGGGTCTGTTTAGAAGGTTTCAATCTTCATGGTTGAGTTTGGGGATATCAATTTTTTCTAGGAAATCATCCATTTCTTCCAAGTTCTCGAATTTGTTGGCATAAAGGTTTGCAAAATAGTCCCTTATTATTTTCTGAATTTTGGTTATTTCTGTGGTGATGTTACCTGTTTCATCTCTTATCTTGTTTATTTGAGTGTGCTGCCTTCGTTTGTTGGTCAGGTTTGCCAAGGGTTTGTCTATCTTGTTGAGTTTTGCAAAGAACCAACACTTTGTTTTGTTGATTCTTTCGATGGTTTTTTTCATCTCTAATTGATTTAATTCTGATTTGATTTTAATTATTTGTTTCCGTCTATTGACATGGGGTTTGGCTTGTTGTTCTCTTTCAAGGAAATTAAGGTGCTTCCTTAAATTATTGAGTTGCTGTTTCTCCAGTTTGTTGGTGTAGGTACTCAGAGATATAAATTTTCCTCTGAGTACTGCCTTTGCTGTGTCCCAAAGGAGCTGGTACTTTGTGTCCTCAACTTGGTTGAATTCCATAGACATTTGAATTTCTGTTTTAATTTCTTCAATGACCCACTGATGGTTCAGGAGTGTGTTGTTTAGTCTCCATAAATTGTAGGATTTTCTGTGGTGGCTGTTTGAGTTGAGCTCTAATTTTATTCCATTGTGGTCTGAGAGATTGCAGGGAAGGGTTTTGGTACTTCTGAATTTGTACAGATTTTCTTTGTGCCCTAAGATGTGATCTATTTTGGAGAGTGTTCCATGTGCTGCAGAGAATAATGTGTATTCTGTTGTTGCTGGGTGGAATATTCTGTAGATGTTCGTTAAGTCCAGTTGGTCTATGCAATTAGTCAGCTCTGTGATTTCTTTGTTCAGTTTTTGGCATGTTGATCTGTCCAGAGGTGATAATGGAGTGTTAAAGTCCCCAACTATCAATGTGTTTGAGTCTATGAGTGTTTTTAGAGTCAGTAGTGTTTGTTTGATGAAGTTGGATGCTCCTGCATTTCGTGTGTAGATAATTTAGAGTGGTTATATCTTCCTGTAGGAGAGATCCCTTTACTAGTATGTAGTAACCTTCTTTGTCTCTTCTTACCTTTTTGAATTTGAAGTCAATTTTGTCTGATACTAGGATTGCAACTCCAGCCTTCTTATGGGGGCCATTTGATTGATAGATATGATTCCAGCCTTTCACTTTTAGAAGATGTTTACTTTTGTTGGATAGATGTGTCTCTTGCAGGCAGCAGAAAGATGGATCTTGATTTTTGATCCAACTTATGAGCATATATCGTTTGATTGGAGAATTAAGTCCATTAATGTTGCGAGTTAGGATTGAGAGATGATCATTTGTTCCTTTCATTATCACTATCTTATTAAAAGCTGTGTCTTCCCATTTCTTGATCTGATGTTTACTATTTAGGGTTCATTTCTCTGTCTGTATTGGGATCTTGATTATTTTCCCTGTATAGTACATCTTTGAGGATTTTCTGTAAAGCTGGTTTGGTGGAGATATACTGATTCAGTTTTTCCTTACTGTGGAAGACTTTTATTTGACCTTCGACTATGAATGAGAGTTTGGCTTGGTACAGTATTCTTGGTTGGTAGTTATTTTTATTTAGTGTTTGGTATACCTCATTCCAGGCTCTCCTTGCCTTCATGGTCTCTGCTGAGAAGTCAGGGGTAATTCTGATTGCTTTTCCTTTATATGTGATTGTTTTCTTCTCCCTAACAGCTTTAAGGATTCTTTCCTTGTACTCTACTGAACCTGTTTTGATCACAATGTGTCGGTGGGAGGTCCTATTCTGGTCTGGTCGGTTTGGGGTTCTAAATGCTACTTGCATCTGTATAGGCCTATCCTTCTGGATATTTGGGAAGTTCTCAGCTAATATTTTGTTAAATAGGTTGCCTATTCCATTATCTTCTTTCTCCAAGTTTTCCTCAATACCTATTATTCTTAAACTGGGCTTCCTAATCGTGTCTTGAATCTCCTGTAGTGATCTGTTTTGTTGGACTAGATTTGAATTGATTTTTGATCTTTCTCCATAGATTCTAGGGAATCTTCAGCTTCTGAGATTCAATCCACTGCTTCAGTTAGTCGGGACTGTAGGCTAGCTACTTGATTTCGAATCTCTTTTCCTTCTGACTGGTCTTTCCTGATGATTTCCATATCATCACTTAGGTCTTGCATGGACTTCTTTACTTCATTAATTTGGTTTTGAATGCTGTCTCTCAAATGTTTTACCTGGGTAGCTATCTTTTCATTTGACTCTTTTTTAAAAAAAAATTTTTATTATCAAACTGATGTACAGAGAGGTTACAGTTTCATACGTTAGGCATTGGATACATTTCTTGTACTGTTTGTTACCTTGTCCCTAATACCCCCCTCCCCCCCCCTTATCCTTTCCCCCCCTGAGGTGTTCAGTTCACTTACACCAAAAAGTTTTGCAAGTATTGCTTTTGTAGTTGTCCTTTTTTTACCCTGTGTCTCTCAATTTTGGTATTCCCTTTCAATTTCCTAGTTCCAATACCAGTATACACCGTTTCCAATATATTCAGATAAGATTACAGAGATAGTGTAGGTACAACCACAGGAAGGTGATACAAGAACATCATCAATAATAGAAGCTACAGATACACATGGGACTTTGAAAGTAGTTACAACTGTGATATAACAATTGTCTCCATAACATGGAGTTCATTTCACTTAGCATCATCTTAGGTGTTCATAAGGGTATTCATTTGACTCTTGAATTTTATTTATCTTTCTATTTGTTGAAGCCATGAAATCATCTATTATTTTATGGAAGGATTGCTGTATTGATTCAAACTTTTCATTTAACATGTTTATCAGTAGACTTTGTGGAGCATTTTGAGAGTTCTCTTCTATGTCTTTGATTGACTTCTCTGTTTCCTGCTTGTTTTGAGTGGGATAAAAGACTCCATTGTTTGCCATCTTTCTTGTATTTCTTCTGCCCATTTGGATTGGGAATGCCAATCTACAAGCACCTGTGAGCACCGTTTAAGACCCAAAGCAGCCCTTACCAAGCACTGTTGTGTAAATCTTATAAGTTCACAATTATATACAGATACCTTGTATAGCTGTGTATAAAATTAGATTTGGTGTTCCTAATGAATACAATTTCAATATAACAACCGGTCATGGGCCCCGTATTCAGTAGTTACTTATTTACTGTTACAACCCTATGAGCAATTCTTGTTCTTATATTAAGTTCTTTTAGGACTGGCTTTCTCTATGAACTCCTTTGCTTCACTCGGATTAAGCAGGGAAACCCTCTATCCAATTACTAGGAGTCAATGGAACCTGGAGGTCCTGGCAGTAAGTCAGGAGGGAAAGTTAGAGGTAGTAAAGAGAAAAGAGTAAAATGTATTGGGGGGGGGGGGGGTGTTAGCAGAAAAGAGTGGAGGTGTTAGTCATAGGACAGTAATTTTTTAAAAAAGAGAACACAAAGAGAGAAAGTAAAAATAGTGGAAGACAGATGCACAAAACAGAGAAAAATTATTTAAAAAAGAAAAAAATTAAAAAGTAAACAAACCAGAAAAGGAACAACCCAAACAAACAAAAAAGAAAAAAACTTGATAAAACAAACAGGTAAAAATGGAAAGAAATAAAAAAAAAGATGTTTTAGAAGTGAAAAAAAAAATTTTTAAGTTTAAAAAAAGTTTGAAAAGAAAAAAAAAAATGGAGTCCGCCTTGTTTGGGTGGTCTTTCCCCAGTCTCTGGTTTCCTTGCGATGGTCTGCAGTCTATTTTCCTGATTGGCTGGTTTGACTTGCTTTTAGTTTGCAGGGAGTGGATCTGTTCTGACCCTTCTCCCCTGTTGGTGCAATCCTGGGTCTCTGTGGTTCACACAGCTTGCAGGTGGGCATCCTCTGTAGATGGGGACGTGAGCAGTCTCGGGAACTGTGGCTCCTCTGTCTGCTGAGGGCCTGTGGCCTTTACCGCCTGGCTTTGAATAGGCTGTGTACTCAGCAGGGCAGGGCACCTTTGGCCTGGTTTACCCGGCTGAGGGTTGCTTGCCTGGAGGAGGTTCCTCCCTCTTGGGTGGGGCGGCCGCCTGGCGGAGCTGGCTATGGAATTAAGCTCTGTTTCAGGCTGGGACTTGGGCTTCCTCTGTGATGAGACCATTTATCTGTCTCAGGAACTGTTTGTTCCCCTGTCTGGTGTTTCTGTGCCGCCCGTAGCTGCTCCCGCTTTCGCTTTAAATTTAGAAATTCCAACCGGCAGGGCGGGGCACCTCTGGCCAAGCCACGGCCCAGGGCGAGCCTCCCGCCTGGGCAGTGGGCGTTCTCCTGGGCGGAGCTGACTGTCACTGGTCGGTCCCTCTTGCCGTTTTCAAAGATCGCTCCTTTGTCCTTGCTTTCCCCAGGCCCGCTTTATTTCCAGTCTGGTCTGACCCTATGCCAGTGTCAAAGATGGTGCTTTGCTCTGGCGGTGGGGAAAGGGCTACCTTCCAGAAGCTGCTCTGTGGGCGCAAGTGAGAATATCTTTCATGGGGTACTCATGCTTTCTCTGCGATTTCAGCCCGTTTGTGCTCAGCCGCTGTCTGGAGGATTTCTCCCTGGTCTATGCTGTGTGCTTTAGCCGCATGGAGTGAGGGTCACTGTGCGGGGCGCTGTGCCGGTGCCAGCACTGGCGCGGCAGTGAGACGCCAACCAGAGCTCAAATCTGTGTTTTCAAACGAGCAAAGTCGATTTTTCCTTCCTGGCCAGAATCCTGTACTGTTAGAACTTACTCTGGCTGTCTTTCTAGGAGTAAAAGTTTCTATGGGGTGAGAAAACTGTGATGTCAGAGGGAGCTCAGCTAGGGCTCTGCTGCTCCTCCGCTGTCTTCCCAGAAGTTTCCTGGATACATTTCTTGTACTGTTTGTTACCTCCTCCCTCATTCCCCCTCCCCCCTCCCCCTTTCCCTCTCCCCCCTTGAGTTGTTTAGTTGGTTTACACCAAACAGTTTTGCAAGTATCGTTTTTGTGGTCATTTGTCTTTTTATCCTGTGTCTCTCGATTTTGCTATTCCCTTTTATTTTCCTAGTTCTAATACCAGTATATACAGTTTCCAATGTACTCAGATAAGATACAGTGATAGTGCAGGTACAACCACAGGAAGGGGATACAAGAGGATCATCAAGAAAAGAAGCTATGTTTTCACATGGCATGTTGAAAGTAATTACAACAGTGATATATCACTCATTTCCATAACATGGAGTTCATTTCACTTAGCATTATCTTATGCATTCATAGGGGCATAGCTGTTAGGCTCTTGTGATCCTCTGCTGTGACTAGCTTATTAACCTGTGCTAATTATTCCCTATGAGGGAGACCATAGAGTCCATGTTTCTTTGGGTCCAGCTCACTTCACTTAGTATAATTTTTTCCAAGTCCTTCCATTTCCTTATGAATGGGGCAATGTCATTCTTTTTGATAGAGTCATAAAATTCCATTATGTATATGTACCACATTTTCCTGATCCATTGGTCTACTGAGGGGCATCTGATTTGGTTCCATATTTTAGCTATGACAAATTGTGCTGCAATGAACATTGTTGTGCTGGTGGCTTTAGTGTGTTCTTGTTTGTGGTCTTTTGGGTAGATCCTCAAAAGTGAGGCTGCTGGGTCATAGGGGAGCTCTAAATTATTTTTTAAATATAGACTGAACATCCCTGTGGTCTAGGCTTCTCATTGGTATTGTTGCAAATGAAAGCTTTTTTCTTATAGTGGAAGCATCACCAATTAGCATTTTTGTTTCTCTTTTCTGGTTATGAACTTAGCATTTATATTACATTCTCCTTTACAGTCTGAGATCTTTCACAGGGATTTAAAATGGGAAACATGAAAGTGGAACATTTCAGCCTTTCAGTGTTTCCCTTTTCATATATTTAAGACCAAAGTATCACTTTTGGAAGTCATTACTTTATTAATCCTCCTTCACAGAAAGTGACTACATTGTGTGCTCTCTAAGTAAAACTACCTCAGCAACAAACCTGCATATTCAATTTGGGTATGAAGAAAGGATCTGCAGAATAGAGAAAGTACTGTTGAGCTAATGGTCTGAATATTGTTTTGGAGAGCAAACCCTGATTCCAGCCAGGAGCCCAGACACTGATTTGAGTCTCTTAAGCTTAGCATATTATAGGGATTTTCTTCGTTTGGTTTTGTCTTTTTGAAACATGGTCTCCTTTCATAGCTCACGATAGCCTTGAATTTGTTACCCTACTGCCTCACCTCTAAAGTACTGAGATTACAGTCATGAACCATGACACTCAGCAAAATTCAACCTTTTTGAAACCTTTCTGTATTTTTTTTGTACCAACACTGGAGTTTGTACTCAGGGCCTTGCACCCTCACTTGACTTTTTCACTCAAGGCTGGCAATCTAACATTTGAGAGCTCTACTTCCAGATTTTTGCTGGTTAATTGGAAATAAGAATCCCACAGTCTGTACTGCTTGGGCTGGCCTGGAACCAGGATCTTCTGATCTTAACCTCCTGAGTAGCTAACAGCACAGGTGTGAGCCACCAGTTTCCAGCCTCTTTCTGTGATTTTATTGGGAAGGAGACAGTTGTATGTGATCAGTCTACTTTTTGCAGTCAGAAGCCTACAGAGACCATTTGAAGTCCAGTGTCTACAAAAATTAACACAAAGTACTAGGTGGGTGATGGGAAATGTGAGAAATACATGCTTCCTCACAGTACGGAGGTGGGTGTCCCAGTGCATGAAATATAAGATAGCTTTGGAAAAGTACAAGTTGGATACAATATACTGACAGAAATATCATAAATCACAAGGAAAACAATTTATTATGTTAGAATACATTTTATCCTAGTTTTCATCTCTATAACAGCTTTATAACTTCCAGCTTTTTGGTATCCAAATCCTGTAGTTGATGTAAGAATCTTTCAATTACTACTGAATTAATGATGAATCCTGAATTCACATTTGTAAAAACAAAATTTTTGTTCTCCAAATCATTTCTAAATGACAGTTTTCTGATTTTACTCCAAATCAACTCCACTTATGCATCGTCTTACAAGGCATTCCTGGCCATACTCTTTTTCTTTCCTACATTTTTTTTATTGTGGGCCTTGAACTCAAGGCCTGAGTGCTATTCTGAGCTTTATTTCTCAATGCTAGAGCTCTACCACTTTTTAAGCCATAGCATCACTTCCAGTTTCCTAGTGGTTAATTGGACAGAAGAGTCTTATGGTCTTTCCTGCCCTGCATAGAACCACAATCCTCAGATCTCAACCTCCTGAGTAGCTTGGATTGTAGCTATAAGCCACAAGGACTCAGGTGACTCCTAGGACATTTTAAGGAACAGAAAAACCAGATAGCATGTGCAGGAGACTAGCAGTTTCACAGATAGTAAGGATGAGTAGTGTTTTATAAGTGACATTTAAAGTGACACTCACTGTATTTAGAGAAACTTAAGTTTTACTAGTGAATTCTTCAAAAGTGCTTGTCATTCATTATAAATTTACTTGTAAAATTTCTTTTGTGATTTCTTCTTAGACTTTCCATGTCCTTTCATGCTATCTACTTTTACCATTAGTCCTTATCACATTAATAATAATTGTGGTCCTTATTCTGATCATTCCAACATCCCTAACATATCTGAACTGGGTACTTACTCTGCCTCTCCACACTGTATTTTAGTATTCTGTAATTATATTCTTGTTGAAAACCAAGAATAATGTTATTTTGCACATGGAATTGTGGTAAATAGGCCTTTACTGACGTAGTGATATGGTGAAGAAGGGAAAGTATTCTGTGGTTCTGTGATTAGGTCTGGATGTTTTATGAGCCTGTGGTTCTGGGCTATAAACCAAATCATAAATTGGCAGTGGTTTTGCTGGGTGCAGTGACTTAAGACTATAATCTCGCCTGCTTGGAAGGCAGAGAGAAGAGGATAGTGGTTCCTGGGTAGCACAGACAAAATTTAGGAAGACCTTATTTTAAGCAATAAACTGTTTGATGGTGTCAGTGCATGCCTATAATCCCAATTACTTGTGAACACAGATAGAGAATAATGGTCTGAAGTCATCCTGAGAAAAAGGAGTTAAGAACTTCACTGAAAAATAACTAAAAACAGAAAGGAGGGGAGAGGACATGGCTTTGTTTATCAAGCAAAGGGGAAAGAGATTCTGAGTTCAAATCCCCAGTACCATTAAAATAATAATAACCAGGTAACTTCAAAATATACTTCCTGACAGGCCTCAGTGGCTCATGCCTGTAATTCTAGAAACTCAAGGTGCTAAGATATGAGGATCTTGGTTTGCAGCCAGCACAGGCAGGAAAGTCTATGACACTCTTGTTTACAACTAATCCACAATATACTGGAAGTGGAGCTGTGGCCCAAGTGGAAGAGTGATAGCTTTGAGCAAAAAAATCTGAGGGACAGTGCTCAGACCCGGTCAGAACTGGCACAAACACACACACACACACACACACACACACACACAAACACACACACTTATACATATACATATATTTTCAATTGTAATTCAAAGTTAAGCATACATGACATACCCACGGCTGGGAAAATAGAGATGCTAAGGCAAACTGTTAATAAGAGAATGTGACTAAATCCCTTTGAGGTGACCAATTTAGAAAGTTTCAAGTGATGACAGAAGGATTTTCACGTGTTTCTCATAAATCTGCTTGCACAGGTGAGAACAAACAGGTGCAATCATTCTGAAAAGCAATACATAATTATTTATTTTATATGTTAAAACCAACTATTTCAAGCCTAATATGTAACTCAGACACAATAGGACATATGTTGGAGGTAGAGACCTCTTCTAAGAGGGAAAAGAGTCATAAATACAGTATATGCACTTAAATAATATGCAACTAATATTGAAACAACTGTTTATATATAAAACATGGATAGATAGCAGACACATTGAGTAAAATAAGAAACCAAGTAAAGCTAAGTGTGGAGTGCACCTATAATCTCAGCACTAAGGAGGCTGAGGCAAGACTATCAAGAACTTAAAGCCAGCCTGTCCAGAGTAGTGATAGTAATACTCTCTCTCTCTCTCTCCTAAAAAGAAAGGAAGGGGAGAAGGTATGAGGGGAGATCAGGGGACCAAATGAGTTCCTCTGTATAATACTCAAAAAGAAGATGCCATAGTTTGTACAGGTGCATCTGTCTTTGATAATGGGCACAAAACAGGAGGTTTCTATGTGGAAAAGGAAAATTAAAACAAGAGGTACAAAGCAATCAAGGTAGAAAGTGAGGATGAAATGAGAGAACATGTGCTTGATTAGAAAGGACAATACAGGGGCTGGGGATATGGCCTAATGGCAAGAGTGCTTGCCTCGTATACATGAGGCCCTGGGTTCAATTCCCCAGCACCACATATACAGAAAATGGCCAGAAGGGGCGCTGTGGCTCAAGCGGCAGAGTGCTAGCCTTGAGCAAAAAGAAGCCAGGGACTGTGCTCAGGCCCTGAGTCCAAGCCACAGGACTGGCCAAAAAAAAAAAAGAAAAAAAAAAAAAAAAGAAGAAAGGACAATACACATCCCTATAAACCCTTCCAAGAAGAATCAACTTTCCCAGTTTTCTCTGGACCTAGCACCTCTCAGCAGCCAGGAATACCCTAATATTTTATCTTTTACTTACAAATTTTCCATACGATAAGTCTGCTTATAACTGAGTAACCCAATAAAACAAATAATTATTTTGGTTTTCATCAACATTTTTCAGACATTTTCATGTCATTTCAAATATGATACTTTACACTGAGAATAGCTCAACATGGTAGTACATGTTTGTTCTTAGGCGGTGAGACTAAGGACTTAGGAGTCCTTTGACTGAGAATTTAAGGCCACCCTAGGCTACATAGCAAAATATTCTCTCAAAAGCGAAACTCCTCCCCCAAACAGAAACCTCAGAACATTCAGGGATACTTTAGAAAATGTTGTAATCCTTGATACTATATGCTCACTGTAATACACCTGTAACTACAGCCTTATTAGTTACTTACATGTTGGAAAGCCATGGCAAAAAGTCTTGCTTAAAACTAGGTATGAATGAGCATCAGATCTTAAACAAGATGCTAGGCTCTGCCAATTTCAGATTACATCTCTATTAATGGAGCATTGTCAACAAGATAGCTCCAAGCAGAGAGGAGCAGACCCCAGGCCTCCAGGGACACAGGTGTACCACTTCCTTCTTCCAAGTATTTACAGATTGTCCTTTACCAGATTATCCTTCATGCTGGTCTTTTCCCAGTGAGAACCTCACATATTCATGGGACAGCGAGGGGGCGATACACATTGACAGGCACAAAAATCTAGGGACCTCTGGTGGAAGGGAGTTGACTTTTCACATGAAATCCCAAAAGCCAAAGTAACTAATTCTTTTTTTTCATTCGTGGGGCTTGAACTCCTGACCTGGGCACTGTCTCTGAGCTCTTCAGCTTAAGGCTAACACTCTACCACTTGAGCCACAGTGCCACTTCCAGTTTTCTGGTGGTTAATTGGAGATAAAAGTCTCACAAACTTTCATTGCCCGGGCTGGCTTTGAACCTCAATCCTCAGATCTCTGAGTAGCTAGGATTATAGGCATGAGCCACGGGCACCTAGCTAATAACTTAATTTTGTGTCTGTGCCAGCACTGAGGCTTGTCACACAATGCATGAATCATCTCCACTTCCAGCTTTTTACTGCTTAATTGAAGATAAGAGTCTCATGAAATTTTCTGCCTATTCTTGCTTTGAACTCTAACCTTCAGATTTCAGCTTCTTAAGTAGCTAGGATTACAGCTGTGATCCATCAGCACCCAGATGGTTTTGATATTTTTGACCTGGTATTAGAGCTTCAACTCAGGGTCTCACATTCTTAGCCCCAGGTTTTCCTTCATGGCTGATACAATACCACTTGAGCCATGTCTCCATTTTACTGGCTAACTGGTGATGGAGTCTCACAGACTTTTCTGCTTGGGCTGGCTAAGAACTGTGATCCTGTAGGTCCCAGACTCCTAAATAGCTGGAAATATAGGAATAAGCCACTGGTACCCAGTAATAAGTTTTGGTTTTTTTATGTGTTTCCACTACTGAAAAGGTGCTTTGGTGTTTGCAATGTAACATAACAGTTGCAGCTCCTTGAAGAAAACCCTTCCCTTCCTCGGGCATTAATCACATTCTACTATTGATGTTGCAATAGACAACTAAATCTATGCTCACTAACAAAATATTTAAAAAAAAAAAAAGATAAAAGAAGCTCACAAGGCCTCCCTAAAATAGGCCTTCCTTCTTGTCCCAGAAGAATGAATTAAAAGCTCATTTTAGTTTTCCAGAGGTCTAAATCTCCTCAGGCACCTCCTGTGGTCTTTTATTTAGAAGGAAAAAATATTCAGAGCTGATCTGTACTTTCTCTTTCAGACATTTAGCCAGAGATATGAGGAGGGAGAGGGAGAGAAGAGAGAAGAGAGAAGAGAAAAGCTTCCAAAGAACACTCAGACTTTACAAAATGAAGAAGTAGATTGGTAGAAAGGAGACAGATGGAATGAGGAAAACGATGGATGAGGATGACACTGACCAAAATGCATTGTAGATATAAATTGACATGTTGAAACCCCTTTGTACAACTATTTAAAGATAACAAACTAAAAAGGAAAAAAAATAGAGCCAGAAGTTTTTGTGGGGAGGAGACTCGTGTCATTTAGAGGAAGCCTGCATAGAGATTATATGTGACCCCCTGTGATTTTCCCTAAAGAATTGGAACTTGTGTTGATGGGTAAAGATTCTAGCTTAAAAAAAACATAAAACTCATAACAATAAACAGCCCTAATCTCTTCCTCATAAAGATTTGTGCACAAAAGAACTGAAGTGGAAAAATAGCTTCCCATTTCAATCTGTCCTATGGAGTGGCTCTCCAACATACAGAGAAACTCAGCTTAATGACCACTTGGCCAGAGCACAATAAACCTTGAAGAATGGTGCAGTTCCTCAGCTAAACAGTCACTTCCCAGCTGAGCAGTAGTTGGGAGAGGTCACCAGGGGAGCACCTCATTGTAAGAAGTTCTACTTCACTCTTGCCAGAGAACATTCTAATAGTGCTTAAAGCCTTCCGGTAGATGCCCAAGTCACACTCATCAACACATACCAGAGCTTAATAGCCTCCAGTACCAGAAAATGACTTTATTTCATTTGCAGAACTGAAATAACCTACCCTAGAGATTTAACAGGCTTCTTTTCTTTGATCTTAGAGGGGAGCAGGTGATTCTGCTGTGGTGCTTGTCCTTTGTAGAAAAAGACTTACTGAGTTGTTTTTCCTTTCTCCTTGACCTCATCTGCTGTGCTACCTTCCCAGCCCTCCAAGTACTTCCATGGTTCCTCAGAAAAACCTCTGCACCATGAGAACAGTTCACAGGCGGAGAAGGACAAAGAGGCAGGTTTGTATCACTTGTAAAGTGAACAACCATCCTGCATGGACCTTCTGAGATCACTGAGTGGGGACAGCTTGAAGTAACTCCCAACAAGTTATCAGAAGACCCAGTGGTCCTCTCTACACATGCATTTATTGTAAAGATATTTTCTAACAACATTAAGATTTATCCAAAGCCTAGCACATGTGATTGAAAATTAGTTTGGACAGAAAGTTCTCCATCTCCAAAATAATTAACAAAAAGTCAGGCTACAGGTATGACTCAGGTGGTAGAGCACTAGTTGTGAGCAAGAACGCTCATCAAGCATGAGGCCCTGAGTTCAAACCTCAGCACAAAAGAAAAACAGGTCTATGCACTAGTGTGCACTAACATTTATCTACAATATTTTCTCTGCTGGTCTGGGTATATGAGAAAAATTAGAAGCAACTTAAAAGTTCAACATTAAGAAAATAATTGTGTAAAATTATATGTAAACATAAGGGGAATACCAATCTATGAAAAGTAAGTGCTATTAGAGAACTATTTCTTCTCCTTTTGTTGTTTGTTTTTGTGTGGGTACTGTACTGAAGCTCCAACCCAGGCAGGGCCTTATGCTTTCATGAGTCTTTTCCCCACTGAAGGCTAGCATCCTTCCACATGAGCCACAATTTCACTTTCAACTTTCTGCTAATTGGAAAAGAGAGTCTCATAAATTTTTCTGCATTGGCTGACTTCAAATTGTGATCCTCAGATCTCAGACTCCTGAGTTGCATGGATTGTAGACATGAGCCAGCACCCAGTGGATAAATATTTCTTTACCTAGAAAATGTTATGGTACTACAGTGTTATAATTTGTGTTCAATTGTGTTCGCCTGTTTGTGTTTAAAAATAGTGAAGCCAGGCACCAGTGGCTCATGCCTATAATCCTAGCTATTTGGGAGACTGAGATCTGAGGATTGTAGGTCAAAGCTAGCTTGGGTAAGGAAGACTATGAGTCTCATTTCCAATTAACCACCACAAAACTGGAATTGAAGCTGTGGCACAAAGTGGGAAAGCACTAGTCTGGAGCAAAAAATCTTAGGGACAGTGTCCAGACCCTGAGTTCAAGCCCCATGACAGACATTTAAAAATTAAATTAAAAAGAAATAAACAGGGTGGGAAAGTGGCGTAGCAGTAGAGTGCTTGTCTAGCATGCATGAAGCCCTAGGTTCGATTCCTCAGCCCCACATAAACAGAAAAGGCTGGAAGTGGCACTGTGGCTCAAGTGGTAGAGTACAATGAAGCCAGGGACAGTGTGTCAGGCCCCAAGTCCAAGCTCCAGGGCTGGCAAAAGTAGATAGATAGATAGATAGATAGATAGATAGATAGATAGATAGATAGATAGATAGACAGACAGATAGATAGATGGCTGGGTATATGGCTTAGTAGTAG
This sequence comes from Perognathus longimembris pacificus, assembly GCF_023159225.1. Taxonomy (NCBI): domain Eukaryota; kingdom Metazoa; phylum Chordata; class Mammalia; order Rodentia; family Heteromyidae; genus Perognathus; species Perognathus longimembris. The sequence continues at coordinate 2,855 of NW_025959940.1, read as the reverse complement.
AATGCTTGCTTTGCCATCATGAAATATACATACATACATGCATATGCTGGTGAAGAAAACATGGCAAGGCTTTAGTAGTACTTATCACTTGATAATAACACTTCATTTATGACATTTTGTCTCTTCTTATTTTTACCTATTAGTATTTTATGATTTTTCTTATGCTGGGTTTATATTGCTTTTGATGTAGAAAACAATCTAATGATTTTTATTTTAGGATATTTCTTTTAGAGATGGTTTAGTAAAGCTAGATCAAGAAAAGAGCTGTCAAAGACAAGACAAGTTTGCACATCCAGCAAATCAGAAAATCTGTATCAACTGCCTCCATTTACCAGTTTACTGATGAGTTTGTTGTGTGTGGCAGAATGAAAGCCTTGCTAACATTGGTAATAGATAAATTCTTTCTAAGCTGCCTTCACAAAAGTTATCAATGCTGCCACTCCCAGTTACATGAGAGTGGATTCTCTTCTATGAAGCCCAAGTGGTTGCTGGCCGGTGCTCCATTTTCTTCAGTGTGTTTAAAGATGTATTCACAAAGAAGACCCATGGTCTATGAAAGAGTTGGAGAAATATTTAAAGAATTTATAAGCATCGCAAAGGCACCACATAAAAGAAAGACAGAGGTTCTGTAGTCAGAAGGCCATGTTTTAGGAGCAGGACTGATTTTAAAAGGAATAGGAAGACATCTCTGCAGTGTGACTTAAGGATTAAGAAATTTACAATTTAGTGGCGATGGCTCACTTCTGTACTCCTCCCTACTCCAGAGTAAAGCTATTCAAAGTGGTAGAGTGGTACATTGAGTTGAGCAAGGAAGCATAGGAACAGCACCCAGGCCTGAGTTCAAGCCCCATGACCAACCAAAACAAAACAAACTAGCAACATAATTTACTCTGAAGACATGAAAACAAAAACTCAAGCTCGGAACCAGGGGCTCACACCTGTAATCCTACCTACTTAGGAGGCTGAGATCTGAGGATCACAGTTCAAAGCCAACCCTGGCAAGAAAGTCCGTGAGACTCTTATCCCCAATTAACCACCATAAAACCAGAAGTGGCACTGTGGCTCAAGTGGTAGAGCTAGACCTTGAGTACAAAGAGGCTCACGGATAGTGCCCAAGCCCTGAGTTCAAGCCCCATAACTGACAAAAAAAAATCAAATATATTTACTGAATTGCAGTTATCTGATGTCCACCATAAGGCAAAATAAAGGGTAGGACTTTTTACTGAACAGAATACATTTAAATCTCAGCTCTATCACTAGAGTGCTCCAATCTCAACCTCAATTAGCAGAGTGGTTAAATGAGGATGCTGTTACTCACTCAGCAATGTTTTACTAGGATTAAATAAGAACAGATAAGATAAGCACCTAAGTCAAAGCCTGACCCTAGCAAGTATTGGACAAGTTGTGTTGCTAATAACAGTAACAATTATAAAAGCCAGAACAAAGGCCCAGAAGTACATCACCTGCCTGATGATCATATAAATATTAGAAGCAGAAGACAAAGGTGAGATATGCAAACAAGAACCTTAGTAGAACATGAAGCTCTTGGTTCGATTCCCCAACACCACATATATGAAAAACGGCCAGAAGGGGCGCTGTGGCTCAGGTGGCAGAGTGCTAGCCTTGAGCGGGAAGAAGCCAGGGACTGTGCACAGGCCCTGAGTCCAAGGCCCAGGACTGGCCAAAATAAATATATAAATAAAATAAAAATAAATAAAACTTGAAGAAAAAAGAATCTTAGTAGAAGCAGTGACACAAATGTAAGTCCTAGAATACTTTCATAAACAAAGCTGATTGTTTTCTATGGAAGGGTTAATATTTTGAAAACCCCACATTATTCAAGAATCTGTCTGGAAAGGGTAATGGACATTTACACTTATCAATTTAAAGTGATGACTTTCCCCACCACATTTATATACTAAAATTATAAAAATTTACAGTGTACTCTGAGATCATATGATTCTTGCTATATTTTATTATGATTATAATACAGACATTAGTTATAATTTTACTTGTAAAATGAAGCAATAAATATCCCAAATATAAGGGCTTAGAATGTGGCTTAGCAATAGAGTGCTTGCCTAGCATGTACAAAGCTCTGGGTACGATTACTCAGTACCACATAAACAGAAAAGGCTGGGAATGGCTGCTGTGGCTCAAGTGGCAGAGTGCTAGCCTTGAGCAAAAAGAAGCCAGGGACAGTGCTCAGGCCCTGAGTCCAAGCCCCAGGACTGGCCAAAATTTAAAAAAAATAAATAATAATAATATAATAATAATAACAACAGTAAAAACAATAGCACAAGGCCTTTGTGCCTCTGCTCATATAAAGTATTTATCAAAGTGAACTCCAGGAAACAGAAACAAGAGGTTTATTATTATTTTCTTTTTGTCTTGTTATCTGTCTTTGGGAGGAGAAGGGAAACAGAGAAATGGATGGAAAGGGTGAACAAATGCAGCACTACCTTGAGAATGAACAATACAGCTTGTAGGTGGAGATGGGAAGAAAAAACTGGGAGAGAGCAAAGGAAGACATATTGTCTAAAAAAAAGTACTCATTACTTATGAAACAGTAATCCCTCTGTACATCACCTTTATAATTATAATTTTTTAATGTTATGGAAAAAAGAGGACAGAGAAAGAACAATAGAGGGAATTATTCAGATTAAAACATATATGCACATGCAAAACACAAGCAAGCATTTTCCTATCTACCTGACAGACTGCACTGTACTAAAGGTCACAATGGGATCACCTAGGGTTCTTGAATGTAAGGCACTGCCGATACCGACTTATCCCTTTAGGAAAGAGCCACTATGCACCTGCTCCAGGCTCCAGGGTTACAGAGTAACCAAGAC
>NW_025959939.1:0-37374 GCF_023159225.1 Perognathus longimembris pacificus | reverse complement strand
TGTTCAGTTTGTCTCGGTGACGGATAATGGAAGGAAGGGCAGGCAACTGGTCGACTTCATTTAAATAAACAAATAAAAAATAAGATAAACTCTCAGTAATAGATAAATAATAACAAAAAATTGTAAAGTGCAGAAAGCGAGAGCGCGCGAATGCACTCAAGCAAACACAAACAGCACAGCACGGTGCGTATATTTTTTAAAAATTGACAAAATAAATCAAAAATAAATAAAAAATAGAAATAAGTGGAAAAGGCGAGAGTGCGCGAGCACACAGGAGCAAAGACAAGCAGCGCAGCTTGATGCGTAGTAAAAAAAATAATAAATAGACAACTGGTCGACCTCATTAGAAATAAAAACCCAAAAGATTAGATAGACAAACAAACAAACACATAAATGTGGAGAGAAGGGCAGTGCGGGCAGGAGCAAAGGTAAACAGCAGACAGACCTGAATCCTTATCTTTACAAGGTCGACCTCAGAACTTTGTTCAGTTTGTCTCGGTGACGGATAATGGAAGGAAGGGCAGGCAACTGGTCGACTTCATTTAAATAAATAAATAAAAAATAAGATAAACTCTCAGGAATAGATAAATAATAACAAAAAAATTGTAAAGTGGAGAAAGCGAGAGCGCGCAAATGCACACAAGCAAACACAAACAGCAGAGCACGATGCGTATTTTTTTTTAAATTGACAAAATAAATCAAAAATAAAAGAAAAATAAAAATAAGTGGAAAAGGCGAAAGTGCGCGAGCACACAGGAGCAAAGACAAGCAGCGCAGCTTGATGCGTAGTAAAAAAAATAATAAATAGACAACTGGTCGACCTCATTAGAAATAAAAACCCAAAAGATTAGATAGACAAACAAACAAACAAATAAATGTGGAGAGAAGGGCAGTGCGCGCAGGAGCAAAGGTAAACAGCAGACAGACCTGAATCCTTATCTTTACAAGGTCGACCTCAGAACTTTGTTCAGTTTGTCTCGGTGACGGATAATGGAAGGAAGGGCAGGCAACTGGTCGACTTCATTTAAATAAACAAATAAAAAATAGATAAACTCTCAGGAATAGATAAATAATAACAAAAAAATTGTAAAGTGGAGAAAGCGAGAGCGCGCGAATGCACTCAAGCAACCACAAACAGCACAGCACGATCCGTATTTTTTTTAAATTGACAAAATAAATCAAAAATAAATCAAAAATAAAAATATGTGGGAAAGGCGAGAGTGCGCGAGCACACAGGAGCAAAGACAAGCAGCGCAGCTTGATGCGTAGTAAAAAAATATTGAATAGACAACTGTCGACCTCATTAGAAATAAAAACCCAAAAGATTAGATAGACAAACAAACAAACACATAAATGTGGAGAGAAGGGCAGTGCGGGCAGGAGCAAAGGTAAACAGCAGACAGACATGAATCCTTACATTTACAAGGTCGACCTCAGAACTTTGTTCAGTTTGTCTCGGTGACGGATAATGGAAGGAAGGGCAGGCAACTGGTCGACTTCATTTAAATAAACAAATAAAAAATAAGATAAACTCTCAGGAATAGATAAATAATAACAAAAAATTGTAAAGTGCAGAAAGCGAGAGCGCGCGAATGCACTCAAGCAAACACAAACAGCACAGCACGGTGCGTATTTTTTTTAAAAATTGACAAAATAAATCAAAAATAAATAAAAAATAAAATAAGTGGAAAAGGCGAGAGTGCGCGAGCACACAGGAGCAAAGACAAGCAGCGCAGCTTGATGTGTAGTAAAAAAAATAATAAATAGACAACTGGTCGACCTCATTAGAAATAAAAACCCAAAAGATTAGATAGACAAACAAACAAACACATAAATGTGGAGAGAAGGGCAGTGCGGGCAGGATCAAAGGTAAACAGCTGACAGACCTGAATCCTTATCTTTACAAGGTCGACCTCAGAACTTTGTTCAGTTTGTCTCGGTGACGGATAATGGAAGGAAGGGCAGGCAACTGGTCGACTTCATTTAAATAAATAAATAAAAAATAAGATAAACTCTCAGGAATAGATAAATAATAACAAAAAAATTGTAAAGTGGAGAAAGCGAGAGCGCGCGAATGCACACAAGCAAACACAAACAGCACAGCACGATGCGTATTTTTTTAATTGACAAAATAAATAAAAAATAAATAAAAAATAAAAATAAGTGGAAAAGGTGAGAGGTGCGCGAGCACACAGGAGCAAAGACAAGCAGCGCAGCTTGATGCGTAGTAAAAAAAAAAATAAATAGACATCTGGTCGACCTCATTAGAAATAAAAACCCAAAAGATTAGATAGACAAACAAACAAACACATAAATGTGGAGAGAAGGGCAGTGCGCGCAGGAGCAAAGGTAAACAGCAGACAGACCTGAATCCTTATCTTTACCAGGTCGACCTCAGAACTTTGTTCAGTTTGTCTCGGTGACGGATAATGGAAGGAAGGGCAGGCAACTGGTCGACTTCATTTAAATAAACAAATAAAAAATAAGATAAACTATCCGGAATAGATAAATAATAACAAAAAAATTGTAAAGTGGAGAAAGCGAGAGCGCGCGAATGCACTCAAGCAAACACAAACAGCACAGCACGATGCGTATTTTTTTTTAAATTGACAAAATAAATCAAAAATAAAACAAAAATAAAAATAAGTGGAAAAGGCGAGAGTGCGCGAGCACACAGGAGCAAAGACAAGCAGCGCAGCTTGATGCGTAGTAAAAAAAATAATAAATAGACAACTTGTCGACCTCATTAGAAATAAAAACCAAAAAGATTAGATACACAAACAAACAAACAAATAAATGTGGAGAGAAGGGCAGTGCGCGCAGGAGCAAAGGTAAACAGCAGACAGACCTGAATCCTTATCTTTACAAGGTCGACCTCAGAACTTTGTTAAGTTTGTCTCGGTGACGGATAATGGAAGGAAGGGCAGGCAACTGGTCGACTTCATTTAAATAAACAAATAAAAAATAAGATAAACTCTCAGGAATAGATAAATAATAACAAAAAAATTGTAAAGTGGAGAAAGCGAGAGCGCGCGAATGCACTCAAGCAAACACAAACAGCACAGCACGATGCGTATTTTTTTAAAAAATTGACAAAATAAATCAAAAATAAATCAAAAATAAAAATAAGTGGAAAAGGCGAGATTGCGCGAGCACACAGGAGCAAAGACATGCAGCGCAGCTTGATGCGTAGTAAAAAAAAATAATAAATAGACAACTGGTCGACCTCATTAGAAATAAAAACCCAAAAGATTAGATAGACAAACAAACAAACACATAAATGTGGAGAGAAGGTCAGTGCGCGCAGGAGCAAAGGTAAACAGCAGACAGACCTGAATCCTTATCTTTACCAGGTCGACCTCAGAACTTTGTTCAGTTTGTCTCGGTGACGGATAATGGAAGGAAGGGCAGGCAACTGGTCGACTTCATTTAAATAAACAAATAAAAAATAAGATAAAACTCTCAGGAATAGATAAATAATAACAAAAAAATTGTAAAGTGGAGAAAGCGAGAGCGCGCGAATGCACTCAAGCAAACACAAACAGCACAGCACGATGCGTATTTTTTTTAAATTGACAAAATAAATCAAAAATAAATCAAAAATAAAAATAAGTGGAAAAGGCGAGAGTGCACGAGCACACAGGAGCAAAGATAAGCAGCGCAGCTTGATGCGTAGTAAAAAAAATAATAAATAGACAACTGGTCGACCTCATTAGAAATAAAAACCCAAAAGATTAGATAGACAAACAAACAAACACATAAATGTGGAGAGAAGGGCAGTGCGCGCAGGAGCAAAGGTAAAAAGCAGACAGACCTGAATCCTTATCTTTACAAGGTCGACCTCAGAACTTTGTTCAGTTTGTCTCGGTGACGGATAATGGAAGGAAGGGCAGGCAACTGGTCGACTTCATTTAAATAAACAAATAAAAAATAAGATAAACTCTCAGGAATAGATAAATAATAACAAAAAATTGTAAAGTGGAGAAAGCGAGAGCGCGCGAATGCACTCAAGCAAACACAAACAGCACAGCACGATGCGTATTTTTTTTTAAAATTGACAAAATAAATCAAAAATAAATCAAAAATAAAAATAAGTGGAAAAAGGGAGAGTGCGCGAACACACAGGAGCAAAGACAAGCAGCGCAGCTTGATGCGTAGTAAAAAAAATAATAAATAGACAACTGGTCGACCTCATTAGAAATAAAAACCCAAAAGATTAGATAGACAAACAAACAAACACATAAATGTGGAGAGAAGGGCAGTGCGCGCAGGAGCAAAGGTAAACAGCAGACAGACCTGAATCCTTATCTTTACAAGGTCGACCTCAGAACTTTGTTCAGTTTGTCTCGGTGACGGATAATGGAAGGAAGGGCAGGCAACTGGTCGACTTCATTTAAATAAACAAATAAAAAATAAGATAAACTCTCCGGAATAGATAAATAATAACAAAAAAATTGTAAAGTGGAGAAAGCGGAGAGCGCGCGAATGCACTCAAGCAAACACAAACAGCACAGCACGATGCGTATTTTTTTTTGAAATTGACAAAATAAATAAAAAATAAATCAAAAATAAAAATAAGTGGAAAAGGCGAGAGTGCGCGAGCACACAGGAGCAAAGACAAGCAGCGCAGCTTGATGCGTAGTAAAAAAAATAATAAATAGACAACTGGTCGACCTCATTAGAAATAAAAACCCAAAAGATTAGATAGACAAACAAACAAACACATAAATGTGGACAGAAGGGCAGTGCGCACAGGAGCAAAGGTAAACAGCAGACAGACATGAATCCTTACATTTACAAGGTCGACCTCAGAACTTTGTTCAGTTTGTCTCGGTGACGGATAATGGAAGGAAGGGCAGGCAACTGGTCGACTTCATTTAAATAAACAAATAAAAAATAAGATAAACTCTCAGTAATAGATAAATAATAAAAAATTGTAAAGTGCAGAAAGCGAGAGCGCGCGAATGCACTCAAGCAAACACAAACAGCACAGCACGGTGCGTATATTTTTTAAAAATTGACAAAATAAATCAAAAATAAATAAAAAATAGAAATAAGTGGAAAAGGCGAGAGTGCGCGAGCACACAGGAGCAAAGACAAGCAGCGCAGCTTGATGCGTAGTAAAAAAAATAATAAATAGACAACTGGTCGACCTCATTAGAAATAAAAACCCAAAAGATTAGATAGACAAACAAACAAACACATAAATGTGGAGAGAAGGGCAGTGCGGGCAGGAGCAAAGGTAAACAGCAGACAGACCTGAATCCTTATCTTTACAAGGTCGACCTCAGAACTTTGTTCAGTTTGTCTCGGTGACGGATAATGGAAGGAAGGGCAGGCAACTGGTCGACTTCATTTAAATAAATAAATAAAAAATAAGATAAACTCTCAGGAATAGATAAATAATAACAAAAAAATTGTAAAGTGGAGAAAGCGAGAGCGCGCAAATGCACACAAGCAAACACAAACAGCACAGCACGATGCGTATTTTTTTTAAATTGACAAAATAAATCAAAAATAAAAGAAAAATAAAAATAAGTGGAAAAGGCGAAAGTGCGCGAGCACACAGGAGCAAAGACAAGCAGCGCAGCTTGATGCGTAGTAAAAAAAATAATAAATAGACAACTGGTCGACCTCATTAGAAATAAAAACCCAAAAGATTAGATAGACAAACAAACAAACAAATAAATGTGGAGAGAAGGGCAGTGCGCGCAGGAGCAAAGGTAAACAGCAGACAGACCTGAATCCTTATCTTTACAAGGTCGACCTCAGAACTTTGTTCAGTTTGTCTCGGTGACGGATAATGGAAGGAAGGGCAGGCAACTGGTCGACTTCATTTAAATAAACAAATAAAAAATAAGATAAACTCTCAGGAATAGATAAATAATAACAAAAAAATTGTAAAGTGGAGAAAGCGAGAGCGCGCGAATGCACTCAAGCAACCACAAACAGCACAGCACGATCCGTATTTTTTTTAAATTGACAAAATAAATCAAAAATAAATCAAAAATAAAAATATGTGGGAAAGGCGAGAGTGCGCGAGCACACAGGAGCAAAGACAAGCAGCGCAGCTTGATGCGTAGTAAAAAAAATATTGAATAGACAACTGGTCGACCTCATTAGAAATAAAAACCCAAAAGATTAGATAGACAAACAAACAAACACATAAATGTGGAGAGAAGGGCAGTGCGGGCAGGAGCAAAGGTAAACAGCAGACAGACATGAATCCTTACATTTACAAGGTCGACCTCAGAACTTTGTTCAGTTTGTCTCGGTGACGGATAATGGAAGGAAGGGCAGGCAACTGGTCGACTTCATTTAAATAAACAAATAAAAAATAAGATAAACTCTCAGGAATAGATAAATAATAACAAAAAATTGTAAAGTGCAGAAAGCGAGAGCGCGCGAATGCACTCAAGCAAACACAAACAGCACAGCACGGTGCGTATTTTTTTTAAAAATTGACAAAATAAATCAAAAATAAATAAAAAATAAAAATAAGTGGAAAAGGCGAGAGTGCGCGAGCACACAGGAGCAAAGGACAAGCAGCGCAGCTTGATGTGTAGTAAAAAAAATAATAAATAGACAACTGGTCGACCTCATTAGAAATAAAAACCCAAAAGATTAGATAGACAAACAAACAAACACATAAATGTGGAGAGAAGGGCAGTGCGGGCAGGATCAAAGGTAAACAGCTGACAGACCTGAATCCTTATCTTTACAAGGTCGACCTCAGAACTTTGTTCAGTTTGTCTCGGTGACGGATAATGGAAGGAAGGGCAGGCAACTGGTCGACTTCATTTAAATAAATAAATAAAAAATAAGATAAACTCTCAGGAATAGATAAATAATAACAAAAAAATTGTAAAGTGGAGAAAGCGAGAGCGCGCGAATGCACACAAGCAAACACAAACAGCACAGCACGATGCGTATTTTTTTAATTGACAAAATAAATAAAAAATAAATAAAAAATAAAAATAAGTGGAAAAGGTGAGAGTGCGCGAGCACACAGGAGCAAAGACAAGCAGCGCAGCTTGATGCGTAGTAAAAAAAAAAATAAATAGACATCTGGTCGACCTCATTAGAAATAAAAACCCAAAAGATTAGATAGACAAACAAACAAACACATAAATGTGGAGAGAAGGGCAGTGCGCGCAGGAGCAAAGGTAAACAGCAGACAGACCTGAATCCTTATCTTTACCAGGTCGACCTCAGAACTTTGTTCAGTTTGTCTCGGTGACGGATAATGGAAGGAAGGGCAGGCAACTGGTCGACTTCATTTAAATAAACAAATAAAAAATAAGATAAACTATCCGGAATAGATAAATAATAACAAAAAAATTGTAAAGTGGAGAAAGCGAGAGCGCGCGAATGCACTCAAGCAAACACAAACAGCACAGCACGATGCGTATTTTTTTTTAAATTGACAAAATAAATCAAAAATAAATCAAAAATAAAAATAAGTGGAAAATGCGAGAGTGCGCGAGGACACAGGAGCAAAGACAAGCAGCGCAGCTTGATGCGTAGTAAAAAAAATAATAAATAGACAACTGGTCGACCTCATTAGAAATAAAAACCCAAAAGATTAGATAGACAAACAAACAAACACATAAATGTGGAGAGAAGGGCAGTGCGCGCAGGAGCAAAGGTAAACAGCAGACAGAGCTGAATCCTTATCTTTACAAGGTCGACCTCAGAATTTGTTCAGTTTGTCTCGGTGACGAATAATGGAAGGAAGGGCAGGCAACTGGTCGACTTCATTTAAATAAACAAATAAAAAATAAGATAAACTCTCAGGAATAGATAAATAATAACAAAAAAATTGTAAAGTGGAGAAAGCGAGAGCGCGAGAATGCACTCAAGCAAACACAAACAGCACAGCACGATGCGTATTTTTTTTTAAATTGACAAAATAAATCAAAAATAAAACAAAAATAAAAATAAGTGAAAAAGGCGAAAGTGCGCGAGCACACAGGAGCAAAGACAAGCAGCGCAGCTTGATGCGTAGTAAAAAAAATAATAAATAGACAACTGGTCGACCTCATTAGAAATAAAAACCCAAAAGATTAGATAGACAAACAAACAAACAAATAAATGTGGAGAGAAGGGCAGTGCGCGCAGGAGCAAAGGTAAACAGCAGACAGACCTGAATCCTTATCTTTACAAGGTCGACCTCAGAACTTTGTTTAGTTTATCTCGGTGACGGATAATGGAAGTAAGGGCAGGCAACTGGTCGACTTCATTTAAATAAACAAATAAAAAATAAGATAAACTCTCAGGAATAGATAAATAATAACAAAAAAATTGTAAAGTGGAGAAAGCGAGAGCACGCGAATGCACTCAAGCAACCACAAACAACACAGCACGATCCGTATTTTTTTTAAATTGACAAAATAAATCAAAAATAAATCAAAAATAAAAATATGTGGGAAAGGCGAGAGTGCGCGAGCACACAGGAGCAAAGACAAGCAGCGCAGCTTGATGCGTAGTAAAAAAAATAATAAATAGACAACTGGTCGACCTCATTAGAAATAAAAACCCAAAAGATTAGATAGACAAACAAACAAACACATAAATGTGGAGAGAAGGGCAGTGCGCGCAGGAGCAAAGGTAAACAGCAGACAGACCTGAATCCTTATCTTTACAAGGTCGACCTCAGAACTTTGTTCAGTTTGTCTCGGTGACGGATAATGGAACGAAGGGCAGGCAACTGGTCGACTTCATTTAAATAAACAAATAAAAAATAAGATAAACTCTCAGGAATAGATAAATAATAACAAAAAAATTGTAAAGTGGAGAAAGCGAGAGCGCGCGAATGCACTCAAGCAAACACAAACAGCACAGCACGATGCGTATTTTTTTTAATTGACAAAACAAATCAAAAATAAATAAAAAATAAAAATAAATGGAAAAGGCGAGAGTGCGCGAGCACACAGGAGCAAAGACAAGCAGCGCAGCTTGATGCGTAGTAAAAAAAATAATAAATAGACAACTGGTCGACCTCATTAGAAATAAAAACCCAAAAGATTAGATAGACAAACAAACAAACACATCAATGTGGAGAGAAGGGCAGTGTGGGCAGGAGCAAAGGTAAACAGAAGACAGACCTGAATCCTTATCTTTACAAGGTCGACCTCAGAACTTTGTTCAGTTTGTCTCGGTGACGGATAATGGAAGAAAGGGCAGGCAACTGGTCGACTTCATTTAAATAAACAAATAAAAAATAAGATAAACTCTCAGGAATAGATAAATAATAACAAAAAAATTGTAAAGTGGAGAAAGCGAGAGCGCGAATGCACTCAAGCAAATACAAATAGCACAGCACGATGCGTATTTTTTTTTAAATGGACAAAATAAATCAAAAATAAATCAAAAATAAAAATAAGTGGAAAAGGCGAGAGTGCGCGAGCACACAGGAGGAAAGACAAGCAGCGCAGCTTGATGCGTAGTAAAAAAAATAATAAATAGACAACTGGTCGACCTCATTAGAAATAAAAACCCAAAAGATTAGATAGACAAACAAACAAACACATAAATGTGGAGTGAAGGGCAGTTTGGCAGGAGCAAAGGTAAACAGCAGACAGAACTGAATCCTTATCTTTACAAGGTCGACCTCAGAACTTTGTTCAGTTTGTCTCGGTGACGGATATTGGAGGGAAGGGCAGGCAACTGGTCGACTTCATTTAAATAAACAAATAAAAAATAAGATAAACTCTCAGGAATAGATAAATAATAACAAAGAATTTGTAAAGTCGAGAAAGCTAGAGCGCGCGAATGCACTCAAGGAAACACAAACAGCACAGCACGATGCGTATTTTTTTTAATTGACAAAATAAATCAAAAATAAATAAAAAATAAAAATAAGCGGAAAAGGCGAGAGTGCGCGGGCACACAGGAGCAAAGACAAGCGGCGCAGCTTGATGCGTAGTAAAAAAAATAATAAATAGACAACTGGTCGACCTCATTAGAAATAAAAACCCAAAAGATTAGATAGACAAACAAACAAACACATAAATGTGGAGAGAAGGGCAGTGCGGGCAGGAGCAAAGGTAAACAGCAGACAGACCTGAATCCTTATCTTTACAAGGTCGACCTCAGAACTTTGTTCAGTTTGTCTCGGTGACGGATAATGGAAGGAAGGGCAGGGAACTGGTCGACTTCATTTAAATAAACAAATAAAAAATAAGATAAACTCTCAGGAATAGATAAATAATAACAAAAAAATTGTAAAGTAGAGAAAGCGAGAGCGCGCGAATGCACTCAAGCAAACACAAACAGCACAGCACGATGCGTATTTTTTTTTAAAATTGGCAAAATAAATCAAAAATAAAACAAAAATAAAAATAAGTGGAAAAGGCAAGAGTGCGCGAGCACACAGGAGCAAAGACAAGCAGCGCAGCTTGATGCGTAGTAAAAAAAATAATAGACAACTGGTCGACCTCATTAGAAATAAAAACCCAAAAGATTAGATACACAAACAAACAAACAAATAAATGTGGGGAGAAGGGCAGTGCGCACAGGAGCAAAGGTAAACAGCAGACAGACCTGAATCCTTATCTTTACAAGGTCGACCTCCGAACTTTGTTCAGTTTGTCTCGGTGACGGATAATGGAAGGAAGGGCAGGCAACTGGTCGACTTCATTTAAATAAACAAATAAAAAATAAGATAAACTCTCAGGAATAGATAAATAATAACAAAAAAATTGTAAAGTGGAGAAAGCGAGAGCGCGCGAATGCACTTAAGCAACCACAAACAGCACAGCACGATCCGTATTTTTTTTAAATTGACAAAATAAATCAAAAATAAATCAAAAATAAAAATAAGTGGGAAATGCGAGAGTGCGCGAGCACACAGGAGCAAAGACAAGCAGCGCAGCTTGATGCGTAGTAAAAAAAATAATAAATAGACAACTGGTCGACCTCATTAGAAATAAAAACCCAAAAGATTAGATAGACAAACAAACAAACACATAAATGTGGAGAGAAGGGCAGTGCGCGCAGGAGCAAAGGTAAAGAGCAGACAGACCTGAATCCTTCTCTTTACAAGGTCGACCTCAGAACTTTGTTCAGTTTGTCTCGGTGACGTATAATGGAACGAAGTGCAGGCAACTGGTCGACTTCATTTAAATAAACAAATAAAAAATAAGATAAACTCTCAGGAATAGATAAATAATAACAAAAAAATTGTAAAGTGGAGAAAGCGAGAGCGCGCGAATGCACTCAAGCAAACACAAACAGCACAGCACGATGCGTATTTTTTTTAAATTGACAAAATAAATCAAAAATAAATCAAAAATAAAAATAAGTGGAAAAGGCGAGAGTGCGCGAGCACACAGGAGCAAAGACAAGCAGCGCAGCTTGATGCGTAGTAAAAAAAATAATAAATAGACAACTGGTCGACCTCATTAGAAATAAAAACCCAAAAGATTAGATAGACAAACAAACAAACACATAAATGTGGAGAGAAGGGCAGTGCACGCAGGAGCAAAGGTAAACAGCAGACAGACCTGAATCCTTGTCTTTACAAGGTCGACCTCAGAACTTTGTTCAGTTTGTCTCGGTGACGGATAATGGAAAGAAGGGCAGGAAACTGGTCGACTTCTTTTAAATAAACAAATAAAAAATAAGATAAACTCTCAGGAATAGATAAATAATAACAAAATATTGTAAAGTGGAGAAAGCGAGAGCGCGCGAATGCACTCAAGCAAACACAAACAGCACAGCACGATACGTATTTTTTTTTAAATTGACAAAATAAATCAAAAATAAATCAAACATAAAAATAAGTGGAAAAGGCGAGAGTGCGCGAGCACACAGGAGCAAAGACAAGCATCGCAGCTTGATGCTTAGTAAAAAAAATAATAAATAGACAACTGGTCGACCTCATTAGAAATAAAAACCCAAAAGATTAGATAGACAAACAAACAAACACATAAATGTGGAGAGAAGGGCAGTGCGCGCAGGAGCAAAGGTAAACAGCAGACAGACCTGAATCCTTATCTTTACAAGGTCGACCTCAGAACTTTGTTCATTTTGTCTCGGTGACGGATAATGGAAGGAAGGGCAGGCAACTGGTCGACTTCATTAAAATAAACAAATAAAAAATAAGATAAACTCTCAGGAATAGATAAATAATAACAAAAAAATTGTAAAGTGGAGAAAGCGAGAGCGCGCGAATGCACTCAAGCCAACACAAACAGCACAGCACGATGCGTATTTTTTTTTAAAATTGACAAAATAAATAAAAAATAAATCAAAAATAAAAATAAGTGGAAAAGGCGAGAGTGCGCGAGCACACAGGAGAAAAGACAAGCAGCGCAGCTTGATGCGTAGTAAAAAAAATAATAAATAGACAACTGGTCGACCTCATTAGAAATAAAAACCCAAAAGATTAGATAGACAAACAAACAAACACATAAATGTGGAGAGAAGAGCAGTGCACGCAGGAGCAAAGGTAAACAGCAGACAGACCTGAATCCTTATCTTTACAAGGTCGACCTCAGAACTTTGTTCAGTTTGTCTCGGTGACGGATAATGGAAGGAAGGGCAGGCAACTGGTCGACTTCATTTAAATAAACAAATAAAAAATAAGATAAACTCTCAGGAATAGATAAATAATAACAAAAAATTGTAAAGTGGAGAAAGCGAGAGCGCGCGAATGCACTCAAGCAAACACAAACAGCACAGCACGATGCGTATTTTTTTTTAAATGGACAAAATAAATCAAAAATAAATCAAAAATAAAAATAAGTGGAAAAGGCGAGAGTGTGCGAGCACACAGGAGCAAAGACAAGCAGCGCAGATTGATGCGTAGTAAAAAAAAAATAATAATAAATAGACAACTGGTCGACCTCATTAGAAATAAAAACCCAAAAGATTAGATAGACAGGGGCTGGGGATATAGACTAGTGGCAAGAGTGCCTGCCTCGGATACACGAGGCCCTATGTTCGATTCCCCAGCACCACATATACAGAAAACGGCCAGAAGCGGCGCTGTGGCTCAAGTGGCAGAGTGCTAGCCTTGAGCGGGAAGAAGCCAGGGACAGTGCTCAGGCCCGAGTCCAAGCCCAGGACTGGCCAAAAAAAAAAAATCAAAAGATTAGATAGACAAACAAACAAACACATAAATGTGGAGAGAAGGGCAGTGCGCGCAGGAGCAAAGGTAAACAGCAGAGAGACCTGAATCCTTATCTTTACAAGGTCGACCTCAGAACTTTGTACAGTTTGTCTCGGTGACGGATAATGGAAGGAAGGGCAGGCAACTGGTCGACTTCATTTAAATAAACAAATAAAAAATAAGATAAACTCTCAGGAATAGATAAATAATAACAAAAAAATTGTAAAGTGGAGAAAGCGAGAGCGCGCGAATGCACTCAAGCAAATACAAACAGCACAGCACGATGCGTATTTTTTTTTTAAAATTGACAAAATAAATCAAAAATAAATCAAAAATAAAAATAAGTGGAAAAAGGGAGAGTGCGCGAACACCCAGGAGCAAAGACAAGCAGCGCAGCTTGATGCGTAGTAAAAAAAATAATAAATAGACAACTGGTCGACCTCATTAGAAATAAAAACCCAAAAGATTAGATAGACAAACAAACAAACACATAAATGTGGAGAGAAGGGCAGTGCGCGCAGGAGCAAAGGTAAACAGCAGACAGACCTGAATCCTTCTCTTTACAAGGTCGACCTCAGAACTTTGTTCAGTTTGTCTCGGTGACGGATAATGGAAGGAAGGGCAGGCAATTGGTCGACTTCATTTAAATAAACAAATAAAAATAAGATAAACTCTCAGGAATAGATAAATAATAACAAAAAAATTGTAAAGTGGAGAAAGCGAGAGCGCGCGAATGCACTCAAGCAAACAAAAACAGCACAGCACGATGCGTATTTTTTTTTTAAATTGACAAATCAAAAATAAATCAAAAATAAAAATAAGTGGAAAAGGCGAGAGTGCGCGAGCACACAGGAGCAAAGACAAGCAGCGCAGCTTGATGCGTAGTAAAAAAAATAATAAATAGACAACTGGTCGACCTCATTAGAAATAAAAACCCAAAAGATTAGATAGACAAACAAACAAACACATAAATGTGGAGAGAAGGGCAGTGCGCGCAGGAGCAAAGGTAAACAGCAGACAGACCTGAATCCTTATCTTTACAAGGTCGACCTCAGAACTTTGTTCAGTTTGTCTCGGTGACGGATAATGGAAGGAAGGGCAGGCAACTGGTCGACTTCATTTAAATAAACAAATAAAAAATAAGATAAACTCTCAGGAATAGATAAATAATAACAAAAAAATTGTAAAGTGGAGAAAGCGAGAGCGCGCGAATGCACTCAAGCAAACACAAACAGCACAGCACGATGCGTATTTTGTTTTAAAATTGACAAAATAAATCAAAAATAAATCAAAAATAAAAATAAGTGGAAAAGGCGAGAGTGCGCGAGCACACAGGAGCAAAGACAAGCAGCGCAGCTTGATGCGTAGTAAAAAAAATAATAAATACACAAGTGGTCGACCTCATTAGAAATAAAAACCCAAAAGATTAGATAGACAAACAAACAAACACATAAATGTGGAGAGAAGGGCAGTGCGCGCAGGAGCAAAGGTAAACAGCAGACAGACCTGAATCCTTCTCTTTACAAGGTCGACCTCAGAACTTTGTTCAGTTTGTCTCGGTGACGGATAATGGAAGGAAGGGCAGGCAACTGGTCGACTTCATTTAAATAAACAAATAAAAAATAAGATAAACTCTCAGGAATAGATAAATAATAACAAAAAAATTGTAAAGTGGAGAAAGCGAGAGCGCGCGAATGCACTCAAGCAAACACAAATAGCACAGCACGATGCGTATTTTTTTTAAATTGACAAAATAAATCAAAAATAAATCAAAAATAAAAATAAGTGGAAAGGCGATAGTGCGCGAGCACACAGGAGCAAAGACAAGCAGCGCATCTTGATGCGTAGTAAAAAAAATAATAAATAGACAACTGGTCGACCTCATTAGAAATAAAAACCCAAAAGATTAGATAGACAAACAAACAAACACATAAATGTGGAGAGAAGGGCAGTGCGTGCAGGAGCAAAAGTAAACAGCAGACAGACCTGAATCCTTATCTTTACAAGGTCGAACTCAGGACTTTGTTCAGTTTATCTCGGTGATGGATAATGGAAGGGAGGGCAGGCAACTGTTCGACTTCATTTAAATAAACAAATAAAAAATAAGATAAACTCTCAGGAAGAGATAAATAATAACAAAAAATTGTAAAGTGGAGAAAGCGAGAGCGCGCGAATGCACTCAAGCAAACACAAACAGCACAGCACGATGCGTATTTTTTTTTTAAATTGACAAAATAAATGAAAAATAAATCAAAAATAAAAATAAGTGGAAAAGGCGAGAGTGCGCGAGCACACAGGAGCAAAGACAAGCAGCGCAGCTTGATGCGTAGTAAAAAAAAATTATAGATAGACAACTGGTCGACCTCATTAGAAATAAAAACCCAAAAGATTAGATAGACAAACAAACACATAAATGTGGAGAGAAGGGCAGTGCGCGCAGGAGCAAAGGTAAACAGCAGACAGACCTGAATCCTTATCTTTACAAGGTCGACCTCAGAACTTTGTTCAGTTTGTCTCGGTGACGGATAATGGAAGGAAGGGCAGGCAACTGGTCGACTTCATTTAAATAAACAAATAAAAAATAAGATAAACTCTCAGGATTAGATAAATAATAACAAAAAAATTGAAAAGTGGAGAAAGCGAGAGCGCGTGAATGCACTCAAGCAAACACAAACAGCACAGCACGATGCGTATTTTTTTTAAATTGACAAAATAAATCAAAAATAAATCAAAAATAAAAGTAAGTGGAAAAGGCGAGAGTGCGCGAGCACACAGGAGCAAAGACAAGCAGCGCAGCTTGATGCGTAGTAAAAAAAATAATAAATAGACAACTGGTCGACCTCATTAGAAATAAAAACCCAAAAGATTAGATAGACAAACAAACACATAAATGTGGAGAGAAGGGCAGTGCGCGCAGGAGCAAAGGTAAACAGCAGACAGACCTGAATCCTTATCTTTACAAGGTCGACCTCAGAACATTGTTCAGTTTGTCTCGGTGACGGATAATGGAAGGAAGGGCAAGCAACTGGTCGACTTCATTTAAATAAACAAATAAAAAATAAGATAAACACTCAGGAATAGATAAATAATAACAAAAAAATTGTAAAGTGGAGAAAGCGAGAGCGCGCGAATGCACTCAAGCAAACAAAAACAGCACAGCACGATGCGTATTTTTTTTTAAAATTGACAAAATAAATCAAAAATAAATCAAAAATAAAAATAAGTGGAAAAGGCGAGAGTGCGCGAGCACACAGGAGCAAAGACAAGCAGCGCAGCTTGATGCGTAGTAAAAAAAATAATAAATAGACAACTGGTCGACCTCATTAGAAATAAAAACCCAAAAGATTAGATAGACAAACAAACAAACACATAAATGTGGAGAGAAGGGCAGTGCGCGCAGGAGCAAAGGTAAACAGCAGACAGACCTGAATCCTTATCTTTACAAGGTCGACCTCAGAACTTTGTTCAGTTTGTCTCGGTGACGGATAATGGAAGGAAGGGCAGGCAACTGGTCGACTTCATTTAAATAAACAAATAAAAAATAAGATAAACTCTCAGGAATAGATAAATAATAACAAAAAAAAATTGTAAAGTGGAGAAAGCGAGAGCGCGCGAATGCACTCAAGCAAACACAAACAGCACAGCACGATGCGTATTTTTTTTTAAAATTGACAAAATAAATCAAAAATAAATCAAAAATAAAAATAAGTGGAAAAGGCGAGAGTGCGCGAGCACACAGGAGCAAAGACAAGCAGCGCAGCTTGATGCGTAGTAAAAAAAAATAATAAATAGACAAATGGTCGACCTCATTAGAAATAAAAACCCAAAAGATTAGATAGACAAACAAACAAACACATAAATGTGGAGAGAAGGGCAGTGCGTGCAGGAGAAAAGGTAAACAGCAGACAGACCTGAATCCTTATCTTTACAAGGTCGACCTCAGAACTTTGTTCAGTTTGTCTCGGTGATGGATAATTGAAGGAAGGGCAGGCAACTGGTCGACTTCATTTAAATAAACAAATAAAAAATAAGATAATCTCACAGGAAGAGAAAAATAATAACAAAAAATTGTAAAGTGGAGAAAGCGAGAGCGCGCGAATGCACTCAAGCAAACACAAACAGCACAGCACGATGCGTATTTTTTTTTAAATTGACAAAATAAATAAAAAATAAATCAAAAATAAAAGTAAGTGGAAAAGGCGAGAGTGCGCGAGCACACAGGAGCAAAGACAAGCAGCGCAGCTTGATGCGTAGTAAAAAAAATAATAAATAGACAACTGGTCGACCTCATTAGAAATAAAAACCTAAAAGATTAGATAGACAAACAAACACATAAATGTGGAGAGAAGGGCAGTGCGCGCAGGAGCAAAGGTAAACAGCAGACAGACCTGAATCCTTATCTTTACAAGGTCGACCTCAGAACTTTGTTCAGTTTGTCTCGGTGACGGATAATGGAAGCAAGGGCAGGCAACTGGTCGACTTCATTTATATAAAAAAATAAAAAATAAGATAAACTCTGAGGAATAGATAAATAATAACAAAAACATTGTAAAGTGGAGAAAGCGAGAGGACGCGAATGCACTCAAGCAAACACAAACAGCACAGCACGATGCGTATTTTTTTTTAAAATTGACAAAATAAATCCAAAATAAATCAAAAGTAAAAATAAGTGGAAAAGGCGAGAGTGCGCGAGCACACAGGAGCAAAGACAAGCAGCGCAGCTTGATGCGTAGTAAAAAAAATAATAAATAGACAACTGGTCGACCTCATTAGAAATAAAAACCCAAAAGATTAGATAGACAAACAAACAAACACATAAATGTGGAGAGAAGGGCAGTGCGTGCAGGAGCAAAGGTAAACAGCAGACAGACCTGAATCCTTCTCTTTACAAGGTCGACCTCAGAACTTTGTTCATTTTGTCTCGGTGATGGATAATGGAAGGAAGGGCAGGCAACTGGTCGACTTCATTTAAATAAACAAATAAAAAATAAGATAAACTCACAGGAAGAGAAAAATAATAACAAAAAATTGTAAAGTGGAGAAAGCGAGAGCGCGCGAATGCACTCAAGCAAACACAAACAGCACAGCACGATGCGTATTTTTTTTAAATTGACAAAATAAATCAAAAATAAATCAAAAATAAAAGTAAGTGGAAAAGGCGAGAGTGCGCGAGCACACAGGAGCAAAGACAAGCAGCGCAGCTTGATGCGTAGTAAAAAAAATAATAAATAGACAACTGGTCGACCTCATTAGAAATAAAAACCCAAAAGATTAGATAGACAAACAAACACATAAATGTGCAGAGAAGGGCAGTGCGCGCAGGAGCAAAGCTAAACAGCAGACAGACCTGAATCCTTATCTTTACAAGGTCGACCTCAGAACTTTGTTCAGTTTGTCTCGGTGACGGATAATGGAAGCAAGGGCAGGCAACTGGTCGACTTCATTTATATAAAAAAATAAAAAATAAGATAAACTCTCAGGAATAGATAAATAATAACAAAAACATTGTAAAGTGGAGAAAGCGAGAGGGCGCGAATGCACTCAAGCAAACACAAACAGCACAGCACGATGCGTATTTTTTTTTAAAATTGACAAAATAAATCCAAAATAAATCAAAAATAAAAATAAGTGGAAAAGGCGAGAGTGCGCGAGCACACAGGAGCAAAGACAAGCAGCGCAGCTTGATGCGTAGTAAAAAAAATAATAAATAGACAACTGGTCGACCTCATTAGAAATAAAAACCCAAAAGATTA
The DNA here is from genome assembly GCF_023159225.1 of Perognathus longimembris pacificus. Lineage (NCBI taxonomy): Eukaryota > Metazoa > Chordata > Mammalia > Rodentia > Heteromyidae > Perognathus > Perognathus longimembris. Next base: position 18,504 of record NW_025959939.1, on the reverse strand, counting down.
GATAGACAAACAAACAAACACATAAATGTGGAGAGAAGGGCAGTGCGCGCAGGAGCAAAGGTAAACAGCAGACAGACCTGAATCCTTATCTTTACAAGGTCGACCTCAGAACTTTGTTCAGTTTGTCTCGGTGACGGATAATGGAAGGAAGGGCAGGCAACTGGTCGACTTCATTTAAATAAACAAATAAAAAATAAGATAAACTCTCAGGAATAGATAAATAATAACAAAAAAATTGTAAAGTGGAGAAAGCGAGAGCGCGCGAATGCACTCAAGCAAACACAAACAGCACAGCACGATGCGTATTTTTTTTAAATTGACAAAATAAATAAAAAATAAATCAAAAATAAAAATATTGTAAAAGGCGAGAGTGCGCGAGCACACAGGAGCAAAGACAAGCATCGCAGCTTGATGCGTAGTAAAAAAAATAATAAATAGACAACTGGTCGACCTCATTAGAAATAAAAACCCAAAATATTAGATAGACAAACAAACAAACACATAAATGTGGAGAGAAGGGCAGTGCGTGCAGGAGCAAAGGTAAACAGCAGACAGACCTGAATCCTTATCTTTACAAGGTCGAACTCAGGACTTTGTTCAGTTTATCTCGGTGATGGATAATGGAAGGGAGGGCAGGCAACTGTTCGACTTCATTTAAATAAACAAATAAAAAATAAGATAAACTCTCAGGAAGAGATAAATAATAACAAAAAATTGTAAAGTGGAGAAAGCGAGAGCGCGCGAATGCACTCAAGCAAACACAAACAGCACAGCACGATGCGTATTTTTTTTTAAATTGACAAAATAAATGAAAAATAAATCAAAAATAAAAATAAGTGGAAAAGGCGAGAGTGCGCGAGCACACAGGAGCAAAGACAAGCAGCGCAGCTTGATGCGTAGTAAAAAAAAATTATAGATAGACAACTGGTCGACCTCATTAGAAATAAAAACCCAAAAGATTAGATAGACAAACAAACACATAAATGTGGAGAGAAGGGCAGTGCGCGCAGGAGCAAAGGTAAACAGCAGACAGACCTGAATCCTTATCTTTACAAGGTCGACCTCAGAACTTTGTTCAGTTTGTCTCGGTGACGGATAATGGAAGGAAGGGCAGGCAACTGGTCGACTTCATTTAAATAAACAAATAAAAAATAAGATAAACTCTCAGGATTAGATAAATAATAACAAAAAAAATTGAAAAGTGGAGAAAGCGAGAGCGCGTGAATGCACTCAAGCAAACACAAACAGCACAGCACGATGCGTATTTTTTTTAAATTGACAAAATAAATCAAAAATAAATCAAAAATAAAAGTAAGTGGAAAAGGCGAGAGTGCGCGAGCACACAGGAGCAAAGACAAGCAGCGCAGCTTGATGCGTAGTAAAAAAAATAATAAATAGACAACTGGTCGACCTCATTAGAAATAAAAACCCAAAAGATTAGATAGACAAACAAACACATAAATGTGGAGAGAAGGGCAGTGCGCGCAGGAGCAAAGGTAAACAGCAGACAGACCTGAATCCTTATCTTTACAAGGTCGACCTCAGAACATTGTTCAGTTTGTCTCGGTGACGGATAATGGAAGGAAGGGCAAGCAACTGGTCGACTTCATTTAAATAAACAATTAAAAAATAAGATAAACACTCAGGAATAGATAAATAATAACAAAAAAATTGTAAAGTGGAGAAAGCGAGAGCGCGCGAATGCACTCAAGCAAACAAAAACAGCACAGCACGATGCGTATTTTTTTTTAAAATTGACAAAATAAATCAAAAATAAATCAAAAATAAAAATAAGTGGAAAAGGCGAGAGTGCGCGAGCACACAGGAGCAAAGACAAGCAGCGCAGCTTGATGCGTAGTAAAAAAAATAATAAATAGACAACTGGTCGACCTCATTAGAAATAAAAACCCAAAAGATTAGATAGACAAACAAACAAACACATAAATGTGGAGAGAAGGGCAGTGCGCGCAGGAGCAAAGGTAAACAGCAGACAGACCTGAATCCTTATCTTTACAAGGTCGACCTCAGAACTTTGTTCAGTTTGTCTCGGTGACGGATAATGGAAGGAAGGGCAGGCAACTGGTCGACTTCATTTAAATAAACAAATAAAAAATAAGATAAACTCTCAGGAATAGATAAATAATAACAAAAAAAATTGTAAAGTGGAGAAAGCGAGAGCGCGCGAATGCACTCAAGCAAACACAAACAGCACAGCACGATGCGTATTTTTTTTTAAAATTGACAAAATAAATCAAAAATAAATCAAAAATAAAAATAAGTGGAAAAGGCGAGAGTGCGCGAGCACACAGGAGCAAAGACAAGCAGCGCAGCTTGATGCGTAGTAAAAAAAAATAATAAATAGACAAATGGTCGACCTCATTAGAAATAAAAACCCAAAAGATTAGATAGACAAACAAACAAACACATAAATGTGGAGAGAAGGGCAGTGCACGCAAGAGCAAAGGTAAACAGCAGACTGACCTGAATCCTAATCTTTACAAGGTCGACCTCAGAAATTTGTTCACTTTGTCTCGGTGACGGATAATGGAAGGAAGGGCAGGCAACTGGTCGACTTCATTTAAATAAACAAATAAAAAATAAGATAAACTCTCAGGAATAGATAAATAATAACAAAAAAATTGTAAAGTGGAGAAAGCGAGAGCGCGCGAATGCACTCAAGCAAACACAAACAGCACAGGACGATGCGTATTTTTTTTAAAATTGACAAAATAAATCAAAAATAAATCAAAAATAAAAATAAGTGGAAAAGGCGAGAGTGCGTGAGCACACAGGAGCAAAGACAAGCAGTGCAGCTTGATGCGTAGTAAAAAAAATAATAAATAGACAACTGGTCGACCTCATTAGAAATAAAAACCCAAAAGATTAGATAGACAAACAAACAAACACATAAATGTGGAGAGAAGGGCAGTGCGCGCAGGAGCAAAGGTAAACAGCAGACAGACCTGAATCCTTATCTTTACAAGGTCGACCTCAGAACTTTGTTCAGTTTGTCTCGGTGACGGATAATGGAAGCAAGGGCAGGCAACTGGTCGACTTCATTTATATAAAAAAATAAAAAATAAGATAAACTCTCAGGAATAGATAAATAATAACAAAAACATTGTAAAGTGGAGAAAGCGAGAGGGCGCGAATGCACTCAAGCAAACACAAACAGCACAGCACGATGCGTATTTTTTTTTAAAATTGACAAAATAAATCCAAAATAAATCAAAAATAAAAATAAGTGGAAAAGGCGAGAGTGCGCGAGCACACAGGAGCAAAGACAAGCAGCGCAGCTTGATGCGTAGTAAAAAAAATAATAAATAGACAACTGGTCGACCTCATTAGAAATAAAAACCCAAAAGATTAGATAGACAAACAAACAAACACATAAATGTGGAGAGAAGGGCAGTGCGCGCAGGAGCAAAGGTAAACAGCAGACAGACCTGAATCCTTATCTTTACAAGGTCGACCTCAGAACTTTGTTCACTTTCTCTCGGTGACGGATAATGGAAGGAAGGGAAGGCAACTGGTCGACTTCATTTAAATAAACAAATAAAAAATAAGATAAACTCTCAGGAATAGATAAATAATAAAAAAAATTGTAAAGTGGAGAAAGCGAGAGCGCGCGAATGCACTCAAGCAAACACAAACAGCACAGCACGATGCGTATTTTTTTTTAAATTGACAAAATAAATCAAAAATAAATCAAAAATAAAAATAAGTGGAAAAGGCGAGAGTGCGCGAGCACACAGGAGCAAAGACAAGCAGCGCAGCTTGATGCGTAGTGAAAAACATAATAAATAGATTACTGGTCGACCTCATTAGAAATAAAAACCCAAAAGATTAGATAGACAAACAAACAAACACATAAATGTGGAGAGAAGGGCAGTGCGCGCAGGAGCAAAGGTAAACAGCAGACAGACCTGAATCCTTATCTTTACAAGGTCGACCTCAGAACTTTGTTCAGTTTGTCTCGGTGACGGATAATGGAAGGAAGGGCAGGCAACTGGTCGACTTCATTTAAATAAACAAATAAAAAATAAGATAAACTCTCAGGAATAGATAAATAATAAAAAAAATTGTAAAGTGGAGAAAGCGAGAGCGCGCGAATGCAGTCAAGCAAACACAAACAGCACAGCACGATGCGTATTTTTTTTTAAATTGACAAAATAAATCAAAAATAAAAATAAGTGGAAAAGGCGAGAGTGCGCGAGCACACAGGAGCAAAGACAAGCAGCGCAGCTTGATGCGTAGTAAAAAAAATAATAAATAGACAACTGGTCGACCTCATTAGAAATAAAAACCCAAAAGATTAGATAGACAAACAAACAAACACATAAATGTGGAGAGAAGGGCAGTGCGCGCAGGAGCAAAGGTAAACAGCAGACAGACCTGAATCCTAATCTTTACAAGGTCGACCTCAGAACTTTGTTCAGTTTGTCTCGGTGACGGATAATGGAAGGAAGGGCAGGCAACTGGTCGACTTCATTTAAATAAACAAATAAAAAATAAGATAAACTCTCAGGAATAGATAAATAATAACAAAAAAATTGTAAAGTGGAGAAAGCGAGAGCGCGCGAATGCACTCAAGCAAACAGAAACAGCACAGCACGATGCGTATTTTTTTTAAAATTGACAAAATAAATCAAAAATAAATCAAAAATAAAAATAAGTGGAAAAGACCAGAGTGCGCGAGCACACAGGAGCAAAGACAAGCAGCGCAGCTTGATGCGTAGTAAAAAAAAATGATAAATAGACAACTGGTCGACCTCATTAGAAATAAAAACCCAAAAGATTAGATAGACAAACAAACAAACACATAAATGTGGAGAGAAGGGCAGTGCGCGCAGGAGCAAAGGTAAACAGCAGACAGACCTGAATCCTTATCTTTACAAGGTCGACCTCAGAACTTTGTTCAGTTTGTCTCGGTGACGGATAATGGAAGGAAGGGCAGGCAACTGGTCGACTTCATTTAAATAAACAAATAAAAAATAAGATAAACTCTCAGGAATAGATAAATAATAACAAAAAAATTGTAAAGTGGAGAAAGCGAGAGCGCGCGAATGCACTCAAGCAAACACAAACAGCACAGCACGATGCGTTTTTTTTTAATTGACCAAATAAATCAAAAATAAATCAAAAATAAAAATAACTGGAAAATGCGAGAGTGCGCGAGCACACAGGAGCAAAGACAAGCAGCGCAGCTTGATGCGTAGTAAAAAAAATAATAAATAGACAACTGGTCGACCTCATTAGAAATAAAATCCCAAAAGATTAGATAGACAAACAAACAAACACATAAATGTGGAGAGAAGGGCAATGCGCGCAGGAGCAAAGTTAAACAGCAGACAGACCTGAATGTTTATCTTTACAAGGTCGACCTCAGAACTTTGTTCAGTTTGTCTCCGTGACGGATAATGGAAGGAAGGCCAGGCAACTGGTCGACTTCATTTAAATAAACAAATAAAAAATAAGATAAACTCTCAGGATTAGATAAATAATAACAAAAAAAATTGTAAAGTGGAGAAAGCGAGAGCGCGCGAATGCACTCAAGCAAACACAAACAGCACAGCACGATGCGTATTTTTTTTTAAATTGACAAAATAAATCAAAAATAAAAATAAGTGGAAAAGGCGAGAGTGCGCGAGCACACAGGAGCAAAGACAAGCAGCGCAGCTTGATGCGTAGTAAAAAAAATAATAAATAGACAACTGGTCGACCTCATTAGAAATAAAAACCCAAAAGATTAGATAGACAAACAAACAAACACATAAATGTGGAGAGAAGGGCAGTGCGCGCAGGAGCAAAGGTAAACAGCAGACAGACCTGAATCCTTATCTTTACAAGGTCGACCTCAGAACATTGTTCATTTTGTCTCGGTGACGGATAATGGAAGGAAGGGCAGGCAACTGGTCGACTTCATTTAAATAAACAAATAAAAAATAAGATAAACTCTCAGGAATAGATAAATAATAACAAAAAATTGTAAAGTGGAGAAAGCGAGAGCGCGCGAATGCAATCAAGCAAACACAAACAGCACAGCACGATGCGTATTTTTTTTTAATTGACAAAATAAATCAAAAATAAATCAAAAATAAAAATAAGTGGAAAAGGCGAGAGTGCGCGAGCACACAGGAGCAAAGACAAGCAGCGCAGCTTGATGCGTAGTAAAAAAAATAATAAATAGACAACTGGTCGACCTCATTAGAAATAAAAACCCAAAAGATTAGATAGACAAAGAAACAAACACATAAATGTGGAGAGAAGGGCAGTGCGCGCAGGAGCAAAGGTAAACAGCAGACAGACCTGAATCCTTATCTTTACAAGGTCGACCTCAGAACTTTGTTCAGTTTGTCTCGGTGACGGATAATGGAAGGAAGGGCAGGCAACTGGTCGACTTCATTTAAATAAACAAATAATAAATAAGATAAACTCTCAGGAATAGATAAATAATAACAAAAAAATTGTAAAGTGGAGAAAGCGAGAGCGCGCGAATGCACTCAAGCAAACACAAACAGCACAGCACGATGCGTATTTTTTTTTTAATTGACAAAATAAATAAAAAATAAATCAAAAATAAAAATAAGTGGAAAAGGCGAGAGTGCGCGAGCACACAGGAGCAAAGACAAGCAGCGCAGCTTGATGCGTAGTAAAAAAAATAATAAATAGACAACTGGTCGACCTCATTAGAAATAAAAACCCAAAAGATTAGATAGACAAACAAACAAACACATAAATGTGGAGAGAAGGGCAGTGCATGCAGGAGAAAAGGTAAACAGCAGACAGACCTGAATCCTTATCTTTACAAGGTCGACCTCAGAACTTTGTTCAGTTTGTCTCGGTGATGGATAATGGAAGGAAGGGCAGGCAACTGGTCGACTTCATTTAAATAAACAAATAAAAAATAAGATAAACTCTCAGGAAGAGATAAATAATAAAAAAAATTGTAAAGTGGAGAAAGCGAGAGCGTACGAATGCACTCAAGCAAACACAAACAGCACAGCACGATGCGTATTTTTTTTAAAATTGACAAAATAAATCAAAAATAAATCAAAAATAAAAATAAGTGGAAAAGGCGAGAGTGCGCGAGCACACAGGAGCAAAGACAAGCAGCGCAGCTTGATGCGTAGTAAAAAAAATAATAAATAGACAACTGGTCGACCTCATTAGAAATAAAAACCCAAAAGATTAGATAGACAAACAAACAAACACATACATGTGGCTAGAAGGGCAGTGCGCGCAGGAGCAAAGGTAAACAGCAGACAGACCTGAATCCTTATCTTTACAAGGTCGACCTCAGAACTTTGTTCAGTTTGTCTCGGTGACGGATAATGGAAGGAAGGGCAGGCAACTGGTCGACTTCATTTAAATAAAAAAATAAAAAATAAGATAAACTCTCAGGAATAGATAAATAATAACAAAAACATTGTAAAGTGGAGAAAGCGAGAGCGCGCGAATGCACTCAAGCAAACACAAACAGCACAGCACGATGCGTATTTTTTTTTAAAATTGACAAAATAAATCAAAAATAAATCAAAAATAAAAATAAGTGGAAAAGGCGAGAGTGCGCGAGCACACAGGAGCAAAGACAAGCAGCGCAGCTTGATGCGTAGTAAAAAAAATAATAAATAGACAACTGGTCGACCTCATTAGAAATAAAAACCCAAAAGATTAGATAGACAACAAACAAACACATAAATGTGGAGAGAAGGGCAGTGCGTGCAGGAGAAAAGGTAAACAGCAGACAGACCTGAATCCTTATCTTTACAAGGTCGACCTCAGAACTTTGTCCAGTTTGTCTCGGTGATGGATAATGGAAGGAAGGGCAGGCAACTGGTCGACTTCATTTAAATAAACAAATAAAAAATAAGATAAACTCTCAGGAAGAGATAAATAATAAAAAAAATTGTAAAGTGGAGAAAGCGAGAGCGTACGAATGCACTCAAGCAAACACAAACAGCACAGCACGATGCGTATTTTTTTTAAAATTGACAAAATAAATCAAAAATAAATCAAAAATAAAAATAAGTGGAAAAGGCGAGAGTGCGCGAGCACACAGGAGCAAAGACAAGCAGCGCAGCTTGATGCGTAGTAAAAAAAATAATAAATAGACAACTGGTCGACCTCATTAGAAATAAAAACCCAAAAGATTAGATAGACAAACCAACAAACACATAAATGTGGCTAGAAGGGCAGTGCGCGCAGGAGCAAAGGTAAACAGCAGACAGACCTGAATCCTTATCTTTACAAGGTCGACCTCAGAACTTTGTTCAGTTTGTCTCGGTGACGGATAATGGAAGGAAGGGCAGGCAACTGGTCGACTTCATTTAAATAAAAAAATAAAAAATAAGATAAACTCTCAGGAATAGATAAATAATAACAAAAACATTGTAAAGTGGAGAAAGCGAGAGCGCGCGAATGCACTCAAGCAAACACAAACAGCACAGCACGATGCGTATTTTTTTTAAAATTGACAAAATAAATCAAATAAATCAAAAATAAAAATAAGTGGAAAAGGCGAGAGTGCGCGAGCACACAGGAGCAAAGACAAGCAGCGCAGCTTGATGCGTAGTAAAAAAAATAATAAATAGACAACTGGTCGACCTCATTAGAAATAAAAACCCAAAAGATTAGATAGACAAACAAACAAACACATAAATGTGGAGAGAAGGGCAGTGCGCGCAGGAGCAAAGGTAAACTGCAGACAGACCTGAATCCTTATCTTTACAAGGTCGACCTCAGAACATTGTTCATTTTGTCTCGGTGACGGATAATGGAAGGAAGGGCAGGCAACTGGTCGACTTCATTTAAATGAACAAATAAAAAATAAGATAAACTCTCAGGAATAGATAAATAATAACAAAAAAATTGTAAAGTGGAGAAAGCGAGAGCGCGCGAATGCACTCAAGCCAACACAAACAGCACAGCACGATGCGTATTTTTTTTTAAAATTGACAAAATAAATAAAAAATAAATCAAAAATAAAAATAAGTGGAAAAGGCGAGAGTGCGCGAGCACACAGGAGAAAAGACAAGCAGCGCAGCTTGATGCGTAGTAAAAAAAATAATAAATAGACAACTGGTCGACCTCATTAGAAATAAAAACCCAAAAGATTAGATAGACAAACAAACAAACACATAAATGTGGAGAGAAGAGCAGTGCACGCAGGAGCAAAGGTAAACAGCAGACAGACCTGAATCCTTATCTTTACAAAGTCGACCTCAGAACTTTGTTCAGTTTGTCTCGGTGACGGATAATGGAAGGAAGGGCAGGCAACTGGTCGACTTCATTTAAATAAACAAATAAAAAATAAGATAAACTCTCAGGAATAGATAAATAATAACAAAAAATTGTAAAGTGGAGAAAGCGAGAGCGCGCGAATGCACTCAAGCAAACACAAACAGCACAGCACGATGCGTATTTTTTTTTAAATGGACAAAATAAATCAAAAATAAATCAAAAATAAAAATAAGTGGAAAAGGCGAGAGTGTGCGAGCACACAGGAGCAAAGACAAGCAGCGCAGATTGATGCGTAGTAAAAAAAAAATAATAATAAATAGACAACTGGTCGACCTCATTAGAAATAAAAACCCAAAAGATTAGATAGACAGGGGCTGGGGATATAGACTAGTGGCAAGAGTGCCTGCCTCGGATACACGAGGCCCTATGTTCGATTCCCCAGCACCACATATACAGAAAACGGCCAGAAGCGGCGCTGTGGCTCAAGTGGCAGAGTGCTAGCCTTGAGCGGGAAGAAGCCAGGGACAGTGCTCAGGCCCGAGTCCAAGCCCAGGACTGGCCAAAAAAAAAAAATCAAAAGATTAGATAGACAAACAAACAAACACATAAATGTGGAGAGAAGGGCAGTGCGCGCAGGAGCAAAGGTAAACAGCAGAGAGACCTGAATCCTTATCTTTACAAGGTCGACCTCAGAACTTTGTACAGTTTGTCTCGGTGACGGATAATGGAAGGAAGGGCAGGCAACTGGTCGACTTCATTTAAATAAACAAATAAAAAATAAGATAAACTCTCAGGAATAGATAAATAATAACAAAAAAATTGTAAAGTGGAGAAAGCGAGAGCGCGCGAATGCACTCAAGCAAATACAAACAGCACAGCACGATGCGTATTTTTTTTTTAAAATTGACAAAATAAATCAAAAATAAATCAAAAATAAAAATAAGTGGAAAAAGGGAGAGTGCGCGAACACCCAGGAGCAAAGACAAGCAGCGCAGCTTGATGCGTAGTAAAAAAAATAATAAATAGACAACTGGTCGACCTCATTAGAAATAAAAACCCAAAAGATTAGATAGACAAACAAACAAACACATAAATGTGGAGAGAAGGGCAGTGCGCGCAGGAGCAAAGGTAAACAGCAGACAGACCTGAATCCTTCTCTTTACAAGGTCGACCTCAGAACTTTGTTCAGTTTGTCTCGGTGACGGATAATGGAAGGAAGGGCAGGCAATTGGTCGACTTCATTTAAATAAACAAATAAAAATAAGATAAACTCTCAGGAATAGATAAATAATAACAAAAAAATTGTAAAGTGGAGAAAGCGAGAGCGCGCGAATGCACTCAAGCAAACAAAAACAGCACAGCACGATGCGTATTTTTTTTTTAAATTGACAAATCAAAAATAAATCAAAAATAAAAATAAGTGGAAAAGGCGAGAGTGCGCGAGCACACAGGAGCAAAGACAAGCAGCGCAGCTTGATGCGTAGTAAAAAAAATAATAAATAGACAACTGGTCGACCTCATTAGAAATAAAAACCCAAAAGATTAGATAGACAAACAAACAAACACATAAATGTGGAGAGAAGGGCAGTGCGCGCAGGAGCAAAGGTAAACAGCAGACAGACCTGAATCCTTATCTTTACAAGGTCGACCTCAGAACTTTGTTCAGTTTGTCTCGGTGACGGATAATGGAAGGAAGGGCAGGCAACTGGTCGACTTCATTTAAATAAACAAATAAAAAATAAGATAAACTCTCAGGAATAGATAAATAATAACAAAAAAATTGTAAAGTGGAGAAAGCGAGAGCGCGCGAATGCACTCAAGCAAACACAAACAGCACAGCACGATGCGTATTTTGTTTTAAAATTGACAAAATAAATCAAAAATAAATCAAAAATAAAAATAAGTGGAAAAGGCGAGAGTGCGCGAGCACACAGGAGCAAAGACAAGCAGCGCAGCTTGATGCGTAGTAAAAAAAATAATAAATACACAAGTGGTCGACCTCATTAGAAATAAAAACCCAAAAGATTAGATAGACAAACAAACAAACACATAAATGTGGAGAGAAGGGCAGTGCGCGCAGGAGCAAAGGTAAACAGCAGACAGACCTGAATCCTTCTCTTTACAAGGTCGACCTCAGAACTTTGTTCAGTTTGTCTCGGTGACGGATAATGGAAGGAAGGGCAGGCAACTGGTCGACTTCATTTAAATAAACAAATAAAAAATAAGATAAACTCTCAGGAATAGATAAATAATAACAAAAAAATTGTAAAGTGGAGAAAGCGAGAGCGCGCGAATGCACTCAAGCAAACACAAATAGCACAGCACGATGCGTATTTTTTTTAAATTGACAAAATAAATCAAAAATAAATCAAAAATAAAAATAAGTGGAAAGGCGATAGTGCGCGAGCACACAGGAGCAAAGACAAGCAGCGCATCTTGATGCGTAGTAAAAAAAATAATAAATAGACAACTGGTCGACCTCATTAGAAATAAAAACCCAAAAGATTAGATAGACAAACAAACAAACACATAAATGTGGAGAGAAGGGCAGTGCGTGCAGGAGCAAAAGTAAACAGCAGACAGACCTGAATCCTTATCTTTACAAGGTCGAACTCAGGACTTTGTTCAGTTTATCTCGGTGATGGATAATGGAAGGGAGGGCAGGCAACTGTTCGACTTCATTTAAATAAACAAATAAAAAATAAGATAAACTCTCAGGAAGAGATAAATAATAACAAAAAATTGTAAAGTGGAGAAAGCGAGAGCGCGCGAATGCACTCAAGCAAACACAAACAGCACAGCACGATGCGTATTTTTTTTTTAAATTGACAAAATAAATGAAAAATAAATCAAAAATAAAAATAAGTGGAAAAGGCGAGAGTGCGCGAGCACACAGGAGCAAAGACAAGCAGCGCAGCTTGATGCGTAGTAAAAAAAAATTATAGATAGACAACTGGTCGACCTCATTAGAAATAAAAACCCAAAAGATTAGATAGACAAACAAACACATAAATGTGGAGAGAAGGGCAGTGCGCGCAGGAGCAAAGGTAAACAGCAGACAGACCTGAATCCTTATCTTTACAAGGTCGACCTCAGAACTTTGTTCAGTTTGTCTCGGTGACGGATAATGGAAGGAAGGGCAGGCAACTGGTCGACTTCATTTAAATAAACAAATAAAAAATAAGATAAACTCTCAGGATTAGATAAATAATAACAAAAAAATTGAAAAGTGGAGAAAGCGAGAGCGCGTGAATGCACTCAAGCAAACACAAACAGCACAGCACGATGCGTATTTTTTTTAAATTGACAAAATAAATCAAAAATAAATCAAAAATAAAAGTAAGTGGAAAAGGCGAGAGTGCGCGAGCACACAGGAGCAAAGACAAGCAGCGCAGCTTGATGCGTAGTAAAAAAAATAATAAATAGACAACTGGTCGACCTCATTAGAAATAAAAACCCAAAAGATTAGATAGACAAACAAACACATAAATGTGGAGAGAAGGGCAGTGCGCGCAGGAGCAAAGGTAAACAGCAGACAGACCTGAATCCTTATCTTTACAAGGTCGACCTCAGAACATTGTTCAGTTTGTCTCGGTGACGGATAATGGAAGGAAGGGCAAGCAACTGGTCGACTTCATTTAAATAAACAAATAAAAAATAAGATAAACACTCAGGAATAGATAAATAATAACAAAAAAATTGTAAAGTGGAGAAAGCGAGAGCGCGCGAATGCACTCAAGCAAACAAAAACAGCACAGCACGATGCGTATTTTTTTTTAAAATTGACAAAATAAATCAAAAATAAATCAAAAATAAAAATAAGTGGAAAAGGCGAGAGTGCGCGAGCACACAGGAGCAAAGACAAGCAGCGCAGCTTGATGCGTAGTAAAAAAAATAATAAATAGACAACTGGTCGACCTCATTAGAAATAAAAACCCAAAAGATTAGATAGACAAACAAACAAACACATAAATGTGGAGAGAAGGGCAGTGCGCGCAGGAGCAAAGGTAAACAGCAGACAGACCTGAATCCTTATCTTTACAAGGTCGACCTCAGAACTTTGTTCAGTTTGTCTCGGTGACGGATAATGGAAGGAAGGGCAGGCAACTGGTCGACTTCATTTAAATAAACAAATAAAAAATAAGATAAACTCTCAGGAATAGATAAATAATAACAAAAAAAAATTGTAAAGTGGAGAAAGCGAGAGCGCGCGAATGCACTCAAGCAAACACAAACAGCACAGCACGATGCGTATTTTTTTTTAAAATTGACAAAATAAATCAAAAATAAATCAAAAATAAAAATAAGTGGAAAAGGCGAGAGTGCGCGAGCACACAGGAGCAAAGACAAGCAGCGCAGCTTGATGCGTAGTAAAAAAAAATAATAAATAGACAAATGGTCGACCTCATTAGAAATAAAAACCCAAAAGATTAGATAGACAAACAAACAAACACATAAATGTGGAGAGAAGGGCAGTGCGTGCAGGAGAAAAGGTAAACAGCAGACAGACCTGAATCCTTATCTTTACAAGGTCGACCTCAGAACTTTGTTCAGTTTGTCTCGGTGATGGATAATTGAAGGAAGGGCAGGCAACTGGTCGACTTCATTTAAATAAACAAATAAAAAATAAGATAATCTCACAGGAAGAGAAAAATAATAACAAAAAATTGTAAAGTGGAGAAAGCGAGAGCGCGCGAATGCACTCAAGCAAACACAAACAGCACAGCACGATGCGTATTTTTTTTTAAATTGACAAAATAAATAAAAAATAAATCAAAAATAAAAGTAAGTGGAAAAGGCGAGAGTGCGCGAGCACACAGGAGCAAAGACAAGCAGCGCAGCTTGATGCGTAGTAAAAAAAATAATAAATAGACAACTGGTCGACCTCATTAGAAATAAAAACCTAAAAGATTAGATAGACAAACAAACACATAAATGTGGAGAGAAGGGCAGTGCGCGCAGGAGCAAAGGTAAACAGCAGACAGACCTGAATCCTTATCTTTACAAGGTCGACCTCAGAACTTTGTTCAGTTTGTCTCGGTGACGGATAATGGAAGCAAGGGCAGGCAACTGGTCGACTTCATTTATATAAAAAAATAAAAAATAGATAAACTCTGAGGAATAGATAAATAATAACAAAAACATTGTAAAGTGGAGAAAGCGAGAGGACGCGAATGCACTCAAGCAAACACAAACAGCACAGCACGATGCGTATTTTTTTTTAAAATTGACAAAATAAATCCAAAATAAATCAAAAGTAAAAATAAGTGGAAAAGGCGAGAGTGCGCGAGCACACACGAGCAAAGACAAGCAGCGCAGCTTGATGCGTAGTAAAAAAAATAATAAATAGACAACTGGTCGACCTCATTAGAAATAAAAACCCAAAAGATTAGATAGACAAACAAACAAACACATAAATGTGGAGAGAAGGGCAGTGCGTGCAGGAGCAAAGGTAAACAGCAGACAGACCTGAATCCTTCTCTTTACAAGGTCCGACCTCAGAACTTTGTTCATTTTTGTCTCGGTGATGGATAATGGAAGGAAGGGCAGGCAACTGGTCGACTTCATTTAAATAAACAAATAAAAAATAAGATAAACTCACAGGAAGAGAAAAATAATAACAAAAAATTGTAAAGTGGAGAAAGCGAGAGCGCGCGAATGCACTCAAGCAAACACAAACAGCACAGCACGATGCGTATTTTTTAAATTGACAAAATAAATCAAAATAAATCAAAAATAAAAGTAAGTGGAAAGGCGAGAGTGCGCGAGCACACAGGAGCAAAGACAAGCAGCGCAGCTTGATGCGTAGTAAAAAAATAATAAATAGACAACTGGTCGACCTCATTAGAATAAAAACCCAAAAGATTAGATAGACAAACAAACACATAAATGTGCAGAGAAGGGCAGTGCGCGCAGGAGCAAAGGTAAACAGCAGACAGACCTGAATCCTTATCTTTACAAGGTCGACCTCAGAACTTTGTTCAGTTTGTCTCGGTGACGGATAATGGAAGCAAGGGGCAGGCAACTGGTCGACTTCATTTATATAAAAAAAATAAAAAATAAGATAAAACTCTCAGGAATAGATAAATAATAACAAAAACATTGTAAAGTGGAGAAAGCGAGAGGGCGCGAATGCACTCAAGCAAACACAAACAGCACAGCACGATGCGTATTTTTTTTTAAATTGACAAAATAAATCCAAAATAAATCAAAAATAAAAATAAGTGGAAAAGGCGAGAGTGCGCGAGCACACAGGAGCAAAGACAAGCAGCGCAGCTTGATGCGTAGTAAAAAAAATAATAAATAGACAACTGGTCGACCTCATTAGAAATAAAAACCCAAAAGATTAGATAGACAAACAAACAAACACATAAATGTGGAGAGAAGGGCAGTGCGCGCAGGAGCAAAGGTAAACAGCAGACAGACCTGAATCCTTATCTTTACAAGGTCGACCTCAGAACTTTGTTCAGTTTGTCTCGGTGACGGATAATGGAAGGAAGGGCAGGCAACTGGTCGACTTCATTTAAATAAACAAATAAAAAATAAGATAAACTCTCAGGAATAGATAAATAATAACAAAAAAATTGTAAAGTGGAGAAGCGAGAGCGCGCGAATGCACTCAAGCAAACACAAACAGCACAGCACGATGCGTATTTTTTTTAAATTGACAAAATAAATAAAAAATAAATCAAAATAAAAATATTGTAAAAGGCGAGAGTGCGCGAGCACACAGGAGCAAAGACAAGCATCGCAGCTTGATGCGTAGTAAAAAAAATAATAAATAGACAACTGGTCGACCTCATTAGAAATAAAAACCCAAAATATTAGATAGACAAACAAACAAACACATAAATGTGGAGAGAAGGGCAGTGCGTGCAGGAGCAAAGGTAAACAGCAGACAGACCTGAATCCTTATCTTTACAGGTCGAACTCAGGACTTTGTTCAGTTTTTCTCGGTGATGGATAATGGAAGGGAGGGCAGGCAACTGTTCGACTTCATTTAAATAAACAATAAAAAATAAGATAAACTCTCAGGAAGAGATAAATAATAACAAAAAATTGTAAAGTGGAGAAAGCGAGAGCGCGCGAATGCACTCAAGCAAACACAAACAGCACAGCACGATGCGTATTTTTTTTAAATTGACAAAATAAATGAAAAATAAATCAAAAATAAAAATAAGTGGAAAAGGCGAGAGTGCGCGAGCACACAGGAGCAAAGACAAGCAGCGCAGCTTGATGCGTAGTAAAAAAAAAATTATAGATAGACAACTGGTCGACCTCATTATAAATAAAAACCCAAAAGATTAGATAGACAAACAAACACATAAATGTGGAGAGAAGGGCAGTGCGCGCAGGAGCAAAGGTAAACAGCAGACAGACCTGAATCCTTATCTTTACAAGGTCGACCTCAGAACTTTGTTCAGTTTGTCTCGGTGACGGATTAATGGAAGGAAGGGCAGGCAACTGGTCGACTTCATTTAAATAAACAAATAAAAAAATAAGATAAACTCTCAGGATTAGATAAATAATAACAAAAAAAATTGAAAAGTGGAGAAAGCGAGAGCGCGTGAATGCACTCAAGCAAACACAAACAGCACAGCACGATGCGTATTTTTTTTAAATTGACAAAAATAAATCAAAAATAAATCAAAAATAAAAGTAAGTGGAAAAGGCGAGAGTGCGCGAGCACACAGGAGCAAAGACAAGCAGCGCAGCTTGATGCGTAGTAAAAAAAATAATAAATAGACAACTGGTCGACCTCATTAGAATAAAAACCCATAAGATTAGATAGACAAACAAACACATAAATGTGGAGAGAAGGGCAGTGCGCGCAGGAGCAAAGGTAACAGCAGACAGACCTGAAATCCTTAACTTTACAAGGTCGACCTCAGAAACATTGTTCAGTTTGTCTCGGTGACGGATAATGGAAGGAAGGGCAAGCAACTGGTCGACTTCATTTAAATAAACAATTAAAAAATAAGATAAACACTCAGGAATAGATAAATAATAACAAAAAATTGTAAAGTGGAGAAAGCGAGAGCGCGCGAATGCACTCAAGCAAACAAAAACAGCACAGCACGATGCGTATTTTTTTTTAAAATTGACAAAATAAATCAAAAATAAATCAAAAATAAAAATAAGTGGAAAAGGCGAGAGTGCGCGAGCACACAGGAGCAAAGACAAGCAGCGCAGCTTGATGCGTAGTAAAAAAAAATAATAAATAGGACAACTGGGTCGACCTCATTAGAAATAAAAACCCAAAAGATTAGATAGACAAACAAACAAACACATAAATGTGGAGAGAAGGGCAGTGCGCGCAGGAGCAAAGGTAAACAGCAGACAGACCTGAATCCTTATCTTTACAAGGTCGACCTCAGAACTTTGTTCAGCTTTGTCTCGGTGACGGATAATGGAAGGAAGGGCAGGCAACTGGTCGACTTCATTTAAATAAACAAATAAAAAATAAGATAAACTCTCAGGAATAGATAAATAATAACAAAAAAAATTGTACAAGTGGAGAAAGCGAGAGCGCGCGAATGCACTCAAGCAAACACAAACAGCACAGCACGATGCGTATTTTTTTTTAAAATTGACAAAATAAATCAAAAATAAATCAAAAATAAAAATAAGTGGAAAAGGCGAGAGTGCGCGAGCACACAGGAGCAAAGACAAGCAGCGCAGCTTGATGCGTAGTAAAAAAAAATAATAAATAGACAAATGGTCGACCTCATTAGAAATAAAACCCAAAAGATTAGATAGACAAACAAACAAACACATAAATGTGGAGAGAAGGGCAGTGCACGCAAGAGCAAAGGTAAACAGCAGACTGACCTGAATCCTAATCTTTACAAGGTCGACCTCAGAAATTTGTTCACTTTGTCTCGGTGACGGATAATGGAAGGAAGGGGCAGGCAACTGGTCGACTTCATTTAAATAAACAAATAAAAATAAGATAAACTCTCAGGAATAGATAAATAATAACAAAAAAAATTGTAAAGTGGAGAAGCGAGAGCGCGCGAATGCACTCAATGCAAACACAAACAGCACAGGACGATGCGTATTTTTTTTAAAATTGACAAAATAAATCAAAAATAAATCAAAAATAAAAATAAGTGGAAAAGGCGAGAGTGCGTGAGCACACAGGAGCAAAGACAAGCAGTGCAGCTTGATGCGTAGTAAAAAAAATATAAATAGACAACTGGTCGACCTCATTAGAAATAAAAACCCAAAAGATTAGATAGACAAACAAACAAACACATA
>NW_025959938.1:0-34887 GCF_023159225.1 Perognathus longimembris pacificus | reverse complement strand
ACCTACGCAGCATGTTCATGGCGTTCCTAAATGAGCTTTTATCTCTCTCCCCTCACCACAAATCAGATTCTTCTGAGGAGTTCCCAGTACATTATCCTTTCCCCTGTGTAATTACCTTAACAAGCTCCAGCTGTTTTTATTCTCAGAAGGTTTACTCCCTGATATACAGCTGCCTACCCCCTTCGTAAGTGCAGGTCCTAAATGACTTTTATCTCTGTTCCCTCACCACAATCCAGATTCTTTTGGGGAGTTACCAGTACAGTAACCATACCAGGAAGTACTTAATTTATTAAGCTACTGCTTTTCTTAATCTCAGTGGAGATATTTACTGATAAACAGCTACCTACGCAGCATGTTTATGTCGTTGCTAAATGAGCTTTTATCTCTCTCCCCTCACCACAATTCAGATTCTTCTGAGGAGTTCCCAGTACATTATCCTTTCCCCTGTGTAATTACCTTAACAAGCTCCAGCTGTGTTTATTCTCAGAAGGTTTACTCCCTGATATACAGCTGCCTACCCCCTTCGTAAGTGCAGATCTTAAATGAGCTTTTTTCTCTGTTCCCTCACCACAATCCTGATTCTTTTGGGGAGTTACAAGTACAGTAACCATACCAGGAAGTACTAAATTTATTAAGCTACTGCTTTTCTTAATCTCAGTGGAGATATTTACTGATAAACAGCTACGTAAGCAGCATGTTCATGTCGTTCCTAAATGAGCTTTTATCTCTCTCGCCTCACCACAAATCAGATTCTTCTGAGGACTTCCCAGTACATTATCCTTTCCCCTGTTTAATTACCTTAACAAGCTCCAGCTGTTTTTATTCTCAGAAGGTTTACTCCCTGATATACAGCTGCCTACCCCCTTCGTAAGTGAAGGTCCTAAATGAGCTTTTTTCTCTGTTCCCTCACCACAATCCAGATTCTTTTGGGAGTTACCAGTACAGTAACCATACCAGGAAGTACTTAATTTATTAAGCTACTGCTTTTCTTAATCTCAGTGGAGATATTTACTGATAAACAGCTACCTATGCAGCATGTTCATGTCGTTCCTAAATGAGCTTTTATCTCTCTCCCCTCACCACAAATCAGATTCTTCTGAGGAGTTCCCAGTACATTATCCTTTCCCCCTGTGTAATTACCTTAACAAGCTCAAGCTGTTTTTATTCTCAGAAGGCTTACTCCCTGATATACAGCTGCCTACCCCCTTCGTAAGTGCAGGTCCTAAATGAGCTTTTTTCTCTGTTCCCTCACCACAATTCAGATTCTTTGGGGAGTTACCAGTACAGTAACCATACCAGGAAGTACTTAATTTATTAAGCTACTGCTTTTCTTAATCTCAGTGGAGATATTTACTGATAAACAGCTACCTACGCAGCATGTTCATGTCGTTCCTAAATGAGCTTTTATCTCTCTCCCCTCACCACATATCAGATTCTTCTGAGGAGTTCCCAGTACATTACCCTTTCCCCTGTGTAATTACCTGAACAAGCTCCAGCTGTTTTTATTCTCAGAAGGTTTACTCCCTGATATACAGCTGCCTACCCCCTTCGTAAGTGCAGGTCCTAAATGAGCTTTTTTCTCTGTTCCCTCACCACAATCCAGATTCTTTTGGGGAGTTACCAGTACAGTCACCATACCAGGAAGTACTTAATTTATTAAGCTACTGCTTTTCTTATTCTCAGTGGAGATATTTACTGAAAAACAGCTACCTACGCAGCATGTTCATGTCGTTCCTAAATGAGCTTTTATCTCTCTCCCCTCACCACAAATCAGATTCTTCTGAGGAGTTCCCAGTACATTATCCTTTCCCCTGTGTAATTACCTTAACAAGCTCCAGCTGTTTTTATTCTCAGAAGGTTTACTCCCTGATATACTGCTGCCTACCCCCTTCGTATGTGCAGGTCCTAAATGAACTTTTTTCTCTGTTCCCTCGCCACAATCCAGATTCTTTTGGGGAGTTACCAGTAGAGTAACCATACCAGGAAGTACTTAATTTATTAAGCTACTGCTTTTCTTAATCTCAGTGGAGATATTTACTGATAAACAGCTACCTACGCAGCATGTTCATGTCGTTCCTAAATGAGCTTTTATCTCTCTCCCCTCACCACAAATCAGATTCTTCTGAGGAGTTCGCAGTACATTAAACTTTCCCCTGTGTAATTACCTTAACAAGCTCCAGCTGTTTTTATTCTCAGAAGGTTTACTCCCAGATATACAGCTGCCTACCCGCTTCGTAATTGCAGGTCCTAAATGAGCTTTTTTCTCTGTTCCCTCAACACAATCCAGATTCTATTGGGGAGTTACCAGTACAGTAACCATACCAGGAAGTACTTAATTTATTAAGCTACTGCTTTTCTTAATCTCAGTGGAGATATTTACTGATAAACAGCTACCTACGCAGCATGTTCATGTCGTTCCTAAATGAGCTTTTATCTCTCTCCCCTCACCACAAATCAGATTCTTCTGAGGAGTTCCCAGTACATTATCCTTTCCCCTGTGTAATTACCTTAACAAGCTCCAGCTGTTTTTATTCTCAGAAGGTTTACTCCCTGATATACAGCTGCCTACCCCCTTCGTAAGTGCAGGTCCTAAATGACCTTTATCTCTGTTCCCTCACCACAATCCATATTCTTTTGGGGAGTTACCAGTACAGTAACCATACCAGGAAGTACTTAATTTATTAAGCTACTGCTTTTCTTATTCTCAGTGGAGATATTTACTGATAAACAGCTACCTACGCAGCATGTTTATGTCGTTGCTAAATGAGCTTTTATCTCTCTCCCCTCACCACAATTCAGATTCTTCTGAGGAGTTCCCAGCACATTATCCTTTCCCCTGTGTAATTACCTTAACAAGCTCCAGCTGTGTTTATTCTCAGAAGGTTTACTCCCTGATATACAGCTGCCTACCCCCTTCGTAAGTGCAGATCTTAAATGAGATTTTTCTCTGTTCCCTCACCACAATCCTGATTCTTTTGGGGAGTTACAAGTACAGTAACCATACCAGGAAGTACTAAATTTATTAAGCTACTGCTTTTCTTAATCTCAGTGGAGTTATTTACTGATAAACAGCTACCTACGCAGCATGTTCATGTCGTTCCTAAATGAGCTTTTATCTCTCTCCCCTTACCACGAATCAGATTCTTCTGAGGAGTTCCCAGTACATTATCCTTTCCCCTGTGTAATTACCTTAACAAGCTCCAGCTGTTTATATTCTCAGAAGGTTTACTCCCTGATATACAGCTGCCTACCCCCTTCGTAAGTGCAGGTCCTAAATGAGCTTTTTTCTCTGTTCCCTCACCACAATCCAGATTCTTTTGGGGAGTTACCGGTACAGTAACCATAACAGGAAGTACTTAATTTATTAAGCAACTGTTTTCTTAATCTCAGTGGAGATATTTACTGATAAACAGCTACCTACGCAACATGTTCATGTCGTTCCTAAATGAGCTTTTATCTCTCTCCCCTCACCACAAATCAGATTCTTCTGAGGAGTTCCCAGTACATTATCCTTTCCCCTGTGTAATTACCTTAACAAGATCCAGCTGTTTTTATTCTCAGAAGGTTTACTCCCTGATATACAACTGCCTACCCCCTTCGTAAGTGCAGGTCCTAAATGAGCTTTTTTCTCTGTTCCCTCACCACAATCCATATTCTTTTGGGGAGTTACCAGTACAGTAACCATACCAGGAAGTACTTAATTTATTAAGCTACTGCTTTTCTTAATCTCAGTGGAGATATTTACTGATAAACAGCTACCTACGCAGCATGTTCATGTCGTTGCTAAATGAGCTTTTATCTCTCTCCCCTCACCACAAATCAGATTCTTCTGAGGAGTTCCCAGTACATTATCCTTTCCCCTGTGTAATTACCTTAACAAGCTCCAGCTGTGTTTATTCTCAGAAGGTTTACTCCCTGATATACAGCTGCCTACCCCCTTCGTAAGTGCAGATCTTAAATGAGCTTTTTTCTCTGTTCCCTCACCACAATCCTGATTCTTTTGGGGAGTTACAATTACAGTAACCATACCAGGAAGTACTTAATTTATTAAGCTACTGCTTTTCTTAATCTCAGTGGAGATATTTACTGATAAACAGCTACCTACGAATCATGTTCATGTCGTTCCTAAATGAGCTTTTATCTCTCTCCCCTCACCACGAATCAGATTCTTCTGAGGAGTTCCCAGTACATTATCCTTTCCCCTGTGTAATTACCTTAACAAGCTCCAGCTGTTTTTATTCTCAGAAGGTTTACTCCCTGATATACAGCTGCCTACCCCCTTCGTAAGTGCAGGTCCTAAATGAGCTTTTTTCTCTGTTCCCTCACCACAATCCAGATTCTTTTGGGGAGTTACCAGTACAGTAACCATACCAGGAAGTACTTAATTTATTAAGCTACTGCTTTTCTTAATCTCAGTGGAGATATTTACTGATAAACAGCTACCTACGCAGCATGTTCATGTCGTTCCTAAATGAGCTTTTATCTCTCTCCCCTCACCACAAATCAGATTCTTCTGAGGAGTTCCCAGTACATTATCCTTTCCCCTGTGTAATTGCCTTAACAAGCTCCAGCTGTTTTTATTCTCAGAAGGTTTACTCCCTGATATACAGCTGCCTACCCCCTTCGTAAGTGCAGGTCCTAAATGAGCTTTTTTCTCTGTTCCCTCACCACAATCCAGATTCTTTTGGGGAGTTACCAGTACAGTAACCATACCAGGAAGTACTTAATTTATTAAGCTACTGCTTTTCTTAATCTCAGTGGAGATATTTACTGATAAACAGCTACCTACGCAGCATGTTCATGTCGTTGCTAAATGAGCTTTTATCTCTCTCCCCTCACCACAAATCAGATTCTTCTGAGGAGTTCCCAGTACATTATCCTTTCCCCTGTGTAATTACCTTAACAAGCTCCAGCTGTGTTTATTCTCAGAAGGTTTACTCCCTGATATACAGCTGCCTAACCCCTTCGTAAGTGCAGATCTTAAATGAGCTTTTTTCTCTGTTCCCTCACCACAATCCTGATTCTTTTGGGGAGTTACAAGTACAGTAACCATACCAGGAAGTACTTAATTTATTAAGCTACTGCTTTTCTTAATCTCAGTGGAGATATTTACTGATAAACAGCTACCTACGCAGCATGTTCATGTCGTTCCTAAATGAGCTTTTATCTCTCTCCCCTCACCACGAATCAGATTCTTCTGAGGAGTTCCCAGTACATTATCCTTTCCCCTGTGTAATTACCTTAACAAGCTCCAGCTGTTTTTATTCTCAGAAGCTTTACTCCCTGATATACAGCTGCCTACACCCTTCGTAAGTGCAGGTCCTAAATGAGCTTTTTTCTCTGTTCCCTCACCACAATCCAGATTCTTTTTGGAGTTACCAGTACAGTAACCATACCAGGAAGTACTTAATTTATTAAGCTACTGCTTTTCTTAATCTCAGTGGAGATATTTACTGATAAACAGCTACCTACGCAGCATGTTCATGTCGTTCCTAAATGAGCTTTTATCTCTCTCCCCTCACCACAAATCAGATTCTTCTGAGGAGTTCCCAGTACATTATCCTTTCCCCTGTGTAATTACCTTCACAAGCTCCAGCTGTTTTTATTCTCAGAAGGTTTACTCCCTGATATACAGCTGCCTACCCCCTTCGTAAGTGCAGGTCCTAAATGAGCTTTTTTCTCTGTTCCCTCACCACAATCCAGATTCTTTTGGGGAGTTACCAGTACAGTAAGCATACCAGGAAGTACTTAATTTATTAAGCTACTGCTTTTCTTAATCTCAGTGGAGATATTTACTGATAAACAGCTACCTACGCAGCATGTTCATGTCGTTCCTAAATGAGCTTTTATCTCTCTCCCCTCACCACAAATCAGATTCTTCTGAGGAGTTCCCAGTACATTATCCTTTCCCCTGTGTAATTACCTTAACAAGCTCCAGCTGTTTTTATTCTCAGAAGGTTTACTCCCTGATATACAGCTGCCTACCCCCTTCGTAAGTGCAGGTCCTAAATGAGCTTTTTTCTCTGTTCCCTCACCACAATCCAGATTCTTTTGGGGAGTTACCAGTACAGTAACCATACCAGGAAGTACTTAATTTATTAAGCTACTGCTTTTCTTAATCTCAGTGGAGATATTTACTGATAAACAGCTACCTACGCAGCATGTTCATGTCGTTGCTAAATGAGCTTTTATCTCTCTCCCCTCACCACAAATCAGATTCTTCTGAGGAGTTCCCAGTACATTATCCTTTCCCCTGTGTAATTACCTTAACAAGCTCCAGCTGTGTTTATTCTCAGAAGGTTTACTCCCTGATATACAGCTGCCTAACCCCTTCGTAAGTGCAGATCTTAAATGAGCTTTTTTCTCTGTTCCCTCACCACAATCCTGATTCTTTTGGGGAGTTACAAGTACAGTAACCATACCAGGAAGTACTTAATTTATTAAGCTACTGCTTTTCTTAATCTCAGTGGAGATATTTACTGATAAACAGCTACCTACGCAGCATGTTCATGTCGTTCCTAAATGAGCTTTTATCTCTCTCCCCTCACCACGAATCAGATTCTTCTGAGGAGTTCCCAGTACATTATCCTTTCCCCTGTGTAATTACCTTAACAAGCTCCAGCTGTTTTTATTCTCAGAAGGTTTACTCCCTGATATACAGCTGCCTACACCCTTCGTAAGTGCAGGTCCTAAATGAGCTTTTTTCTCTGTTCCCTCACCACAATCCAGATTCTTTTTGGAGTTACCAGTACAGTAACCATACCAGGAAGTACTTAATTTATTAAGCTACTGCTTTTCTTAATCTCAGTGGAGATATTTACTGATAAACAGCTACCTACGCAGCATGTTCATGTCGTTCCTAAATGAGCTTTTATCTCTCTCCCCTCACCACAAATCAGATTCTTCTGAGGAGTTCCCAGTACATTATCCTTTCCCCTGTGTAATTACCTTAACAAGCTCCAGCTGTTTTTATTCTCAGAAGGTTTACTCCCTGATATACAGCTGCCTACCCCCTTCGTAAGTGCAGGTCCTAAATGAGCTTTTTTCTCTGTTCCCTCACCACAATCCAGATTCTTTTGGGGAGTTACCAGTACAGTAACCATACCAGGAAGTACTTAATTTATTAAGCTACTGCTTTTCTTAATCTCAGTGGAGATATTTACTGATAAACAGCTACCTACGCAGCATGTTCATGTCGTTCCTAAATGAGCTTTTATCTCTCTCCCCTCACCACAAATCAGATTCTTCTGAGGAGTTCCCAGTACATTATCCTTTCCCCTGTGTAATTACCTTAACAAGCTCCAGCTGTTTTTATTCTCAGAAGGTTTACTCCCTGATATACAGCTGCCTACCCCCTTCGTAAGTGCAGGTCCTAAATGAGCTTTTTTCTCTGTTCCCTCACCACAATCCAGATTCTTTTGGGGAGTTACCAGTACAGTAACCATACCAGGAAGTACTTAATTTATTAAGCTACTGCTTTTCTTAATCTCAGTGGAGATATTTACTGATAAACATCTACCTACGCAGCATGTTCATGTCGTTCCTAAATGAGCTTTTATCTCTCTCCCCTCACCACAATCAGATTCTTCTGAGGAGTTCCCAGTACATTAAACTTTCCCCTGTGTAATTACCTTAACAAGATCCAGCTCTTTTTATTCTCAGAAGGTTTACTCCCTGATATACAGCTGCCTACCCCCTTCGTAAGTGCAGGTCCTAAATGAGCTTTTTTCTCTGTTCCCTCACCACAATCCAGATTCTTTTGGGGAGTTACCAGTACAGTAACCATACCAGGAAGTACTTAATTTATTAAGCTACTGCTTTTCTTAATCTCAGTGGAGATATTTACTGATAAACAGCTACCTACGCAGCATGTTCATGTCGTTCCTAAATGAGCTTTTATCTCTCTCCCCTCACCACAAATCAGATTCTTCTGAGGGGTTCCCAGTACATTATCCTTTCCCCTGTGTAATTACCTTAACAAGCTCCAGCTGTTTTTATTCTCAGAAGGTTTACTCCCTGATATACAGCTGCCTACACCCTTGGTAAGTGCAGGTCCTGAATGAGCTTTTTTCTCTGTTCCCTCACCACAATCCAGATTCTTTTGGGGAGTTCCCAGTACAGTAACCATACCAGGAAGTACTTAATTTATTAAGCTACTGCTTTTCTTAATCTCAGTGGAGATATTTACTGATAAACAGCTACCTACGCAGCATGTTCATGTCGTTCCTAAATGAGCTTTTATCTCTCTCCCCTCACCACAAATCAGATTCTTCTGAGGAGTTCCCAGTACATTATCCTTTCCCCTGTGTAATTACCTTAACAAGCTCCAGCTGTTTTTATTCTCAGAAGGTTTACTCCCTGATATACAGCTGCCTACCCCCTTCGTAAGTGCAGGTCTTAAATGAGCTTTTTTCTCTGTTCCCTCACCACAATCCAGATTCGTTTGGGGAGTTACCAGTACAGTAACCATACCAGGAAGTACTTAATTTATTAAGCTACTGCTTTTCTTAATCTCAGTGGAGATATTTACTGATAAACAGCTACCTACGCAGCATGTTCGTGTCGTTCCTAAATGAGCTTTTATCTCTCTCCCCTCACCACAAATCAGATTCTTCTGAGGAGTTCCCAGTACATTATCCTTTCCCCTGTGTAATTACCTTAACAAGCTCCAGCTGTTTTTATTCTCAGAAGGTTTACTCCCTGATATACAGCTGCCTACCCCCTTCGTAAGTGCAGATCCTAAATGAGCTTTTGTCTCTATTCCCTCACCACAATCCAGATTCTTTTGGGGAGTTACCAGTACAGTAACCATACCAGGAAGTACTTAATTTATTAAGCTACTGCTT
The DNA here is from genome assembly GCF_023159225.1 of Perognathus longimembris pacificus. Lineage (NCBI taxonomy): Eukaryota > Metazoa > Chordata > Mammalia > Rodentia > Heteromyidae > Perognathus > Perognathus longimembris. Next base: position 26,041 of record NW_025959938.1, on the reverse strand, counting down.
TTCTTAATCTCAGTGGAGATATTTACTGATAAACAGCTACCTACGCAGCATGTTCATGTCGTTGCTAAATGAGCTTTTATCTCTCTCCCCTCACCACAAATCAGATTCTTCTGAGGAGTTCCCAGTACATTATCCTTTCCCCTGTGTAATTACCTTAACAAGCTCCAGCTGTTTTTATTCTCAGAAGGTTTACTCCCTGATATACAGCTGCCTACCCCCTTCGTAAGTGCAGGTCCTAAATGAGCTTTTTTCTCTGTTCCCTCACCACAATCCAGATTCTTTTGGGGAGTTACCAGTACAGTAACCATACCAGGAAGTACTTAATTTATTAAGCTACTGCTTTTCTTAATCTCAGTGGAGATATTTACTGATAAACAGCTACCTTCGCAGCATGTTCATGTCGTTCCTAAATGAGCTTTTATCTCTCTCCCCTCACCACAAATCAGATTCTTCTGAGGAGTTCCCAGTACATTATCCTTTCCCCTGTGTAATTACCTTAACAAGTTCCAGCTCTTTTTATTCTCAGAAGGTTTACTCCCTGATATACAGCTGCCTACCCCCTTCGTAAGTGCAGGTCCTAAATGAGCTTTTTTCTCTGTTCCCTCACCACAATCCAGATTCTTTTGGGGAGTTACCAGTACAGTAACCATACCAGGAAGTACTTAATTTATTAAGCTACTGCTTTTCTTAATCTCAGTGGAGATATTTACTGATAAACAGCTACCTACGCAGCATGTTAATGTCGTTCCTAAATGAGCTTTTATCTCTCTCCCCAGACCACAAATCAGATTCTTCTGAGGAGTTCCCAGTACATTATCCTTTCCCCTGTGTAATTACCTTAACAAGCTCCAGCTGTTTTTATTCTCAGAAGGTTTACTCCCTGATATACAGCTGCCTACCATCTTCGTAAGTGCAGGTCCTAAATGAGCTTTTTTCTCTGTTTCCTCACCACAATCCAGATTCTTTTGGGGAGTTACCAGTACAGTAACCACAACAGGAAGTACTTAATTTATTAAGCTACTGCTTTTATTAATCTCAGTGGAGATATTTACTGATAAACAGCTACCTACGCAGCATGTTCGTGTCGTTCCTAAATGAGCTTTTATCTCTCTCCCCTCACCACAAATCAGATTCTTCTGAGGAGTTCCCAGTACATTATCCTTTCCACTGTGTAATTACCTTAACAAGCTCCAGCTGTTTTTATTCTCAGAAGGTTTACTCCCTGATATACAGCTGCCTACCCCCTTCGTAAGTGCAGGTCCTAAATGAGCTTTTTTCTCTGTTCCCTCACCACAATCCAGATTCTTTTGGGGAGTTACCAGTACAGTAACCATACCAGGAACTACTTAATTTATTAAGCTACTGCTTTTCTTAATCTCAGTGGAGATATTTACTGATAAACAGCTACCTACGCAGCATGTTCATGTCGTTCCTAAATGAGCTTTTATCTCTCTCCCCTCACCACAAATCAGATTCTTCTGAGGAGTTCCCAGTATATTATCCTTTCCCCTGTGTAATTACCTTAACAAGCTCCAGCTGTTTTTATTCTCAGAAGGTTTACTCCCTGATATACAGCTGCCTACCCCCTTCGTAAGTGCAGGTCCTAAATGAGCTTTTTTCTCTGTTCCCTCACCACAATCCAGATTCTTTTGGGGAGTTACCAGTACAGTAACCATACCAGGAAGTACTTAATTTATTAAGCTACTGCTTTTCTTAATCTCAGTGGAGATATTTACTGATAAACAGCTACCTACGCAGCATGTTCATGTCGTTCCTAAATGATCTTTTATCTCTCTCCCCTCACCACAAATCAGATTCTTCTGAGGAGTTCCCAGTACATTATCCTTTCCCCTGGGTAATTACCTTAACAAGCTCCAGCTGTTTTTATTCTCAGAAGGTTTACTCCCTGATATACAGCTGCCTACCCCCTTCGTAAGTGCAGGTCCTAAATGAGCTTTTTTCTCTGTTCCCTCACCACAATCCAGATTCTTTTGGGGAGTTACCAGTACAGAAACCATACCAGGAAGAACTTAATTTAGTAAGCTACTGCTTTTCTTAATCTCAGTGGAGATATTTACTGATAAACAGCTACCTACGCAGCATGTTCATGTCGTTCCTAAATGAGCTTTTATCTCTCTCCTCTCACCACAAATCAGATTCTTCTGAGGAGTTCCCAGTACATTATCCTTTCCCGTGTGTAATTACCTTAACAAGCTCCAGCTGTGTTTATTCTCAGAAGGTTTACTCCCTGATATACAGCTGCCTACCCCCTTCGTAAGTGCAGGTCCTAAATGAGCTTTTTCTCAGTTCCCTAACCACAATCCAGATTCTTTTGGGGAGTTACCAGTACATTAACCATACCAGGAATTACTTAATTTATTAAGCTACTGCTTTTCTTAATCTCAGTGGAGATATTTACTGATAAACAGCTACCTACGCAGCATGTTCATGTCGTTCCTAAATGAGCTTTTATCTCTCTCCCCTCACCACAAATCAGATTCTTCTGAGGAGTTCCCAGTACATTATCCTTTCCCCTGTGTAATTACCTTCACAAGCTCCAGCTGTTTTTATTCTCAGAAGGTTTACTCCCTGATATACAGCTGCCTACCCCCTTCGTAAGTGCAGGTCCTGAATGAGCTTTTTTCTCTGTTCCCTCACCACAATCCAGATTCTTCTGGGGAGTTACCAGTACAGTAACCATATCAGGAAGTACTTAATTTATTAAGCTACTGCTTTTCTTAATCTCAGTGGAGATATTTACTGATAAACAGCTACCTACGCAGCATGTTCATGTCGTTCCTAAATGAGCTTTTAACTCTCTCCCCTCACCACGAATCAGATTCTTCTGAGGAGTTTCCAGTACATTATCCTTTCCCCTGTGTAATTACCTTAACAAGCTCCAGCTGTTTTTATTCTCAGAAGGTTTACTCCCTGATATACAGCTGCCTATCCCCTTCGTAAGTGCAGGTCCTAAATGACCATTTTTCTCTGTTCCCTCACCACAATCCAGATTCTTTTGGGGAGTTACCAGTACAGTAACCATACCAGGAAGTACTTAATTTATTAAGCTACTGCTTTTCTTAATCTCAGTGGAGATATTTACTGATAAACAGCTACCTACGCAGCATGTTCATGTCGTTCCTAAATGAGCTTTTATCTCTCTCCCCTCACCACGAATCAAATTCTTCTGAGGAGTTCCCAGTACATTATCCTTTCCCCTGTGTAATTACCTTAACAAGCTCCAGCTGTTTTTATTCTCAGAAGGTTTACTCCCTGATATACAGCTGCCTACCCCCTTCGTAAGTGCAGGTCCTAAATGAGCTTTTTTCTCTGTTCCCTCACCACAATCCAGATTTTTTTGGGGAGTTACCAGTACAGTAACCATACCAGGAAGTACTTAATTTATTAAGCTACTGCTTTTCTTAATCTCAGTGGAGATATTTACTGATAAACAGCTACCTACGCAGCATGTTCATGTCGTTCATAAATGAGCTTTCATCTCTCACCCCTCACCACAAATCAGATTCTTCTGAGGAGTTCCCAGTACATTATCCTTTCCCCTGTGTAATTACCTTAACAAGCTCCAGCTGTTTTTATTCTCAGAAGGTTTACTCCCTGATATACAGCTGCCTACCCCCTTCGTAAGTGCAGGTCCTAAATGAGCTTTTTTCTCTGTTCCCTCACCACAATCCAGATTCTTTTGGGGAGTTACCAGTACAGTAACCATACCAGGAAGTACTTAATTTATTAAGCTACTGCTTTTCTTAATCTCAGTGGAGATATTTACTGATAAACAGCTACCTACGCAGCATGTTCATGTCGTTCATAAATGAGCTTTTATCTCTCTCCCCTCACCACATATCAGATTCTTCTGAGGAGTTCCCAGTACATTATCCTTTCCCCTGTGTAATTACCTTAACAAGCTCCAGCTGTTTTTATTCTCAGAAGGTTTACTCCCTGATATACAGCTGCCTACCCCCTTCGTAAGTGCAGGTCCTAAATGAGCTTTTTTCTCTGTTCCCTCACCACAATCCAGATTCTTATGGGGAGTTACCAGTACAGTAACCATACCAGGAAGTACTTAATTTATTAAGCTACTGCTTTTCTTAATCTCAGTGGAGATATTTACTGATAAACAGCTACCTACGCAGCATGTTCATGTCGTTCCTAAATGAGCTTTTATCTCTCTCCCCTCACCACAAATCAGATTCTTCTGAGGAGTTCCCAGTACATTATCCTTTCCCCTGTGTAATTACCTTAACAAGCTCCAGCTGTTTTTATTCTCAGAAGGTTTACTCCCTGATATACAGCTGCCTACCCCCTTCGTAAGTGCAGGTCCTAAATGAGCTTTTTTCTCTGTTCCCTCACCACAATCCAGATTCTTTTGGGGAGTTACCAGTACAGTAACCATACCAGGAAGTACTTAATTTATTAAGCTACTGCTTTTCTTAATCTCAGTGGAGATATTTACTGATAAACAGCTACCTACGCAGCATGTTCATGTCGTTCCTAAATGAGCTTTTATCTCTCTCCCCTCACCACAAATCAGATTCTTCTGAGGAGTTCCCAGTACATTATCCTTTCCCCTGTGTAATTACCTTAACAAGCTCCAGCTGTTTTTATTCTCAGAAGGTTTACTCCCTGATATACAGCTGCCTACCCCCTTCGTAAGTGCAGGTCCTAAATGAGCTTTTTTCTCTGTTCCCTCACCACAATCCAGATTCTTTTGGGGAGTTACCAGTACAGTAACCATACCAGGAAGTACTTAATTTATTAAGCTACTGCTTTTCTTAATCTCAGTGGAGATATTTACTGATAAACAGCTACCTATGCAGCATGTTCATGTCGTTCCTAAATGAGCTTTTATCTCTCTCCCCTCACCACAAATCAGATTCTTCTGAGGAGTTCCCAGTACATTATCCTTTCCCCTGTGTAATTACCTTAACAAGCTCCAGCTGTTTTTATTCTCAGAAGGTTTACTCCCTGATATACAGCTGCCTACCCCCTTCGTAAGTGCAGGTCTTAAATGAGCTTTTTTCTCTGTTCCCTCACCACAATCCAGATTCTTTTGGGGAGTTATCAGTACAGTAACCATACCAGGAAGTACTTAATTTATTAAGCTACTGCTTTTCTTAATCTCAGTGGAGATATTTACTGATAAACAGCTACCTACGCAGCATGTTCATGTCGTTCCTAAATGAGCTTTTATCTCTCTCCCCTCACCACAAATCAGATTCTTCTGAGGAGTTCCCAGTACATTATCCTTTCCCCTGTGTAATTACCTTAACAAGCTCCAGCTGTTTTTATTCTCAGAAGGTTTACTCCCTGATATACAGCTGCCTACCCCCTTCGTAAGTGCAGGTCCTAAATGAGCTTTTTTCTCTGTTCCCTCACCACAATCCAGATTCTTTTGGGGAGTTATCAGTACAGTAACCATACCAGGAAGTACTTAATTTATTAAGCTACTGCTTTTCTTAATCTCATTGGAGATATTTACTGATAAACAGCTACCTACGCAGCATGTTCATGTCGTTACTAAATGAGCTTTTATCTCTCTCCCCTCACCACACATCAGATTCTTCTGAGGAGTTCCCAGTACATTATCCTTTCCCCTGTGTAATTACCTTCACAAGCTCCAGCTGTTTTTATTCTCAGAAGGTTTACTCCCTGATATACAGCTGCCTACCCCCTTCGTAAGTGCAGGTCCTAAATGAGCTTTTTTCTCTGTTCCCTCACCACAATCCAGATTCTTTTGGGGAGTTACCAGTACAGTAACCATACCAGGAAGTACTTAATTTATTAAGCTACTGCTTTTCTTAATCTCAGTGGAGATATTTACTGATAAACAGCTACCTACGCAGCATGTTCATGTCGTTCCTAAATGAGCTTTTATCTCTCTCCCCTCACCACAAATCAGATTCTTCTGAGGAGTTCCCAGTACATTATCCTTTCCCCTGTGTAATTACCTTAACAAGCTCCAGCTGTTTTTATTCTCAGAAGGTTTACTCCCTGATATACAGCTGCCTACCCCCTTCGTAAGTGCAGGTCCTAAATGAGCTTTTTTCTCTGTTCCCTCACCACAATCCAGATTCTTTTGGGGAGTTACCAGTACAGTAACCATACCAGGAAGTACTTAATTTATTAAGCTACTGCTTTTCTTAATCTCAGTGGAGATATTTACTGATAAACAGCTACCTACGCAGCATGTTCATGTCATTCCTAAATGAGCTTTTATCTCTCTCCCTCACCACAAATCAGATTCTTCGGAGGAGTTCCCAGTACATTATCCTTTCCCCTGTGTAATTACCTTAACAAGCTCCAGCTGTTTTTATTCTCAGAAGGTTTACTCCCTGATATACAGCTGCCTACCCCCTTCGTAAGTGCAGGTCCTAAATGAGCTTTTTTCTCTGTTCCCTCACCACAATCCAGATTCTTTTGGGGAGTTACCAGTACAGTAACCATACCAGGAAGTACTTAATTTATTAAGCTACTGCTTTTCTTAATCTCAGTGGAGATATTTACTGATAAACAGCTACCTACGCAGCATGTTCATGTCGTTCCTAAATGAGCTTTTATCTCTCTCCCCTCACCACAAATCAGATTCTTCTGAGGAGTTCCCAGTACATTATCCTTTCCCCTGTGTAATTACCTTAACAAGCTCCAGCTGTTTTTATTCTCAGAAGGTTTACTCCCTGATATACAGCTGCCTACCCCCTTCGTAAGTGCAGGTCCTAAATGAGCTTTTTTCTCTGTTCCCTCACCACAATCCAGATTCTTTTGGGGAGTTATCAGTACAGTAACCATACCAGGAAGTACTTAATTTATTAAGCTACTGCTTTTCTTAATCTCAGTGGAGATATTTACTGATAAACAGCTACCTACGCAGCATGTTCATGTCGTTCCTAAATGAGCTTTTATCTCTCTCCCCTCACCACAAATCAGATTCTTCTGAGGAGTTCCCAGTACATTATCCTTTCCCCTGTGTAATTACCTTAACAAGCTCCAGCTGTTTTTATTCTCAGAAGGTTTACTCCCTGATATACAGCTGCCTACCCCCTTCGTAAGTGCAGGTCCTAAATGAGCTTTTTTCTCTGTTCCCTCACCACAATCCAGATTCTTTTGGGGAGTTACCAGTACAGTAACCATACCAGGAAGTACTTAATTTATTAAGCTACTGCTTTTCTTAATCTCAGTGGAGATATTTACTGATAAACAGCTACCTACGCAGCATGTTCATTTCGTTCCTAAATGAGCTTTTATCTCTCTCCCCTCACCACAAATCAGATTCTTCTGAGGAGTTCCCAGTACATTATCCTTTCCCCTGTGTAATTACCTTAACAAGCTCCAGCTGTTTTTATTCTCAGAAGGTTTAATCCCTGATATACAGCTGCCTACCCCCTTCGTAAGTGCAGGTCCTAAATGAGCTTTTTTCTCTGTTCCCTCACCACAATCCAGATTCTTTTGGGGAGTTCCCAGTACAGTAACCATACCAGGAAGTACTTAATTTATTAAGCTACTGCTTTTCTTAATCTCAGTGGAGATATTTACTGATAAACAGCTACCTACGCAGCATATTCATGTCGTTCCTAAATGAGCTTTTATCTCTCTCCCATCACCACAAATCAGATTCTTCTGAGGTGTTCCCAGTACATTATCCATTCCCCTATGTAATTACCTTAACAAGCTCCAGCTGTTTTTATTCTCAGAAGGTTTACTCCCTGATATACAGCTGCCTACCCCCTTCGTAAGTGCAGGTCCTGAATGACCTTTTTTCTCTGTTCCCTCACCACAATCCAGATTCTTTTGGGGAGTTACTAGTACAGTAACCATACCAGGAAGTACTTAATTTATTAAGCTACTGCTTTTCTTAATCTCAGTGGAGATATTTACTGATAAACAGCTACCTACGCAGCATGTTCATGTCGTTCCTAAATGAGCTTTTATCTCTCTCCCCTCACCACAAATCAGATTCTTCTGAGGAGTTCCCAGTACATTATCCTTTCCCCTGTGTAATTACCTTCACAAGCTCCAGCTGTTTTTATTCTCAGAAGGTTTACTCCCTGATATACAGCTGCCTACCCCCTTCATAAGTGCAGGTCCTAAATGAGCTTTTTTCTCTGTTCCCTCACCACAATCCAGATTCTTTTGGGGAGTTATCAGTACAGTAACCATACCAGGAAGTACTTAATTTATTAAGCTACTGCTTTTCTTAATCTCAGTGGAGATATTTACTGATAAACAGCTACCTACGCAGCATGTTCATGTCGTTCCTAAATGAGCTTTTATCTCTCTCCCCTCACCACAAATCAGATTCTTCTGAGGAGTTCCCAGTACATTATCCTTTCCCCTGTGTAATTACCTTAACAAGCTCCAGCTGTTTTTATTCTCAGAAGGTTTACTCCCTGATATACAGCTGCCTACCCCCTTCGTAAGTGCAGGTCCTAAATGAGCTTTTTTCTCTGTTCCCTCACCACAATCCAGATTCTTTTGGGGAGTTATCAGTACAGTAACCATACCAGGAAGTACTTAATTTATTAAGCTACTGCTTTTCTTAATCTCATTGGAGATATTTACTGATAAACAGCTACCTACGCAGCATGTTCATGTCGTTCCTAAATGAGCTTTTATCTCTCTCCCCTCACCACAAATCAGATTCTTCTGAGGAGTTCCCAGTACATTATCCTTTCCCCTGTGTAATTACCTTCACAAGCTCCAGCTGTTTTTATTCTCAGAAGGTTTACTCCTGATATACAGCTGCCTACCCCCTTCGTAAGTGCAGGTCCTAAATGAGCTTTTTTCTCTGTTCCCTCACCACAATCCAGATTCTTTTGGGGAGTTACCAGTACAGTAACCATACCAGGAAGTACTTAATTTATAAGCTACTGCTTTTCTTAATCTCAGTGGAGATATTTACTGATAAACAGCTACCTACGCAGCATGTTCATGTCGTTCCTAAATGAGCTTTTATCTCTCTCCCCTCACCACAAATCAGATTCTTCTGAGGAGTTCCCAGTACATTATCCTTTCCCCTGTGTAATTACCTTAACAAGCTCCAGCTGTTTTTATTCTCAGAAGGTTTACTCCCTGATATACAGCTGCCTACCCCCTTCGTAAGTGCAGGTCCTAAATGAGCTTTTTTCTCTGTTCCCTCACCACAATCCAGATTCTTTTGGGGAGTTACCAGTACAGTAACCATACCAGGAAGTACTTAATTTATTAAGCTACTGCTTTTCTTAATCTCAGTGGAGATATTTACTGATAAACAGCTACCTACGCAGCATATTCATGTCGTTCCTAAATGAGCTTTTATCTCTCTCCCATCACCACAAATCAGATTCTTCTGAGGTGTTCCCAGTACATTATCCTTTCCCCTATGTAATTACCTTAACAAGCTCCAGCTGTTTTTATTCTCAGAAGGTTTACTCCCTGATATACAGCTGCCTACCCCCTTCGTAAGTGCAGGTCCTGAATGACCTTTTTTCTCTGTTCCCTCACCACAATCCAGATTCTTTTGGGGAGTTACTAGTACAGTAACCATACCAGGAAGTACTTAATTTATTAAGCTACTGCTTTTCTTAATCTCAGTGGAGATATTTACTGATAAACAGCTACCTACGCAGCATGTTCATGTCGTTCCTAAATGAGCTTTTATCTCTCTCCCCTCACCACAAATCAGATTCTTCTGAGGAGTTCCCAGTACATTATCCTTTCCCCTGTGTAATTACCTAAACAAGCTCCAGCTGTTATTATTCTCAGAAGGTTTACTCCCTGATATACAGCTGCCTACCCCCTTCGTAAGTGCAGGTCCTAAATGAGCTTTTTTCTCTGTTCCCTCACCACAATCCAGATTCTTTTGGGGAGTTACCAGTACAGTAACCATACCAGGAAGTACTTAATTTATTAAGCTACTGCTTTTCTTAATCTCAGTGGAGATATTTACTGATAAACAGCTACCTACGCAGCATGTTCATGTCGTTCCTAAATGAGCTTTTATCTCTCTCCCTCACCACAAATCAGATTCTTCTGAGGAGTTCCCAGTACATTATCCTTTCCCCTGTGTAATTACCTTAACAAGCTCCAGCTGTTTTTATTCTCAGAAGGTTTACTCCCTGATATACAGCTGCCTACCCCCTTCGTAAGTGCAGGTCCTAAATGAGCTTTTTTCTCTGTTCCCTCACCACAATCCAGATTCTTTTGGGGAGTTACCAGTACAGTAACCATACCAGGAAGTACTTAATTTATTAAGCTACTGCTTTTCTTAATCTCAGTGGAGATATTTACTGATAAACAGCTACCTACGCAGCATATTCATGTCGTTCTTAAATGAGCTTTTATCTCTCTCCCATCACCACAAATCAGATTCTTCTGAGGTGTTCCCAGTACATTATCCTTTCCCCTATGTAATTACCTTCACAAGCTCCAGCTGTTTTTATTCTCAGAAGGTTTACTCCCTGATATACAGCTGCCTACCCCCTTCGTAAGTGCAGGTCCTAAATGAGCTTTTTTCTCTGTTCCCTCACCACAATCCAGATTCTTTTGGGGAGTTACCAGTACAGTAACCATACCAGGAAGTACTTAATTTATTAAGCTACTGCTTTTCTTAATCTCAGTGGAGATATTTACTGATAAACAGCTACCTACGCAGCATGTTCTTGTCGTTCCTAAATGAGCTTTTATCTCTCTCCCCTCACCACAAATCAGATTCTTCTGAGGAGTTCCCAGTACATTATCCTTTCCCCTGTGTAATTACCTTAACAAGCTCCAGCTGTTTTATTCTCAGAAGGTTTACTCCCTGATATACAGCTGCCTACCCCCTTCGTAAGTGCAGGTCCTAAATGAGCTTTTTTCTCTGTTCCCTCACCACAATCCAGATTCTTTTGGGGAGTTACCAGTACAGTAACCATACCAGGAAGTACTTAATTTATTAAGCTACTGCTTTTCTTAATCTGAGTGGAGATATTTACTGATAAACAGCTACCTACGCAGCATGTTCATGTCGTTCCTAAATGAGCTTTTATCTCTCTCCCCTCACCACAAATCAGATTCTTCTGAGGAGTTCCCAGTACATTATCCTTTCCCCTGTGTAATTACCTTAACAAGCTCCAGCTGTTTTTATTCTCAGAAGGTTTACTCCCTGATATACAGCTGCCTACCCCCTTCGTAAGTGCAGGTCTTAAATGAGCTTTTTTCTCTGTTCCCTCACCACAATCCAGATTCTTTTGGGGAGTTACCAGTACAGTAACCATACCAGGAAGTACTTAATTTATTAAGCTACTGCTTTTCTTAATCTCAGTGGAGATATTTACTGATAAACAGCTACCTACGCAGCATATTCATGTCGTTCTTAAATGAGCTTTTATCTCTCTCCCATCACCACAAATCAGATTCTTCTGAGGTGTTCCCAGTACATTATCCTTTCCCCTATGTAATTACCTTAACAAGCTCCAGCTGTTTTTATTCTCAGAAGGTTTACTCCCTGATATACAGCTGCCTACCCCCTTCGTAAGTCCAGGTCCTGAATGACCTTTTTTCTCTGTTCCCTCACCACAATCCAGATTCTTTTGGGGAGTTACTAGTACAGTAACCATACCAGGAAGTACTTAATTTATTAAGCTACTGCTTTTCTTAATCTCAGTGGAGATATTTACTGATAAACAGCTACCTACGCAGCATGTTCATGTCGTTCCTAAATGAGCTTTTATCTCTCTCCCCTCACCACAAATCAGATTCTTCTGAGGAGTTCCCAGTACATTATCCTTTCCCCTGTGTAATTACCTTCACAAGCTCCAGCTGTTTTTATTCTCAGAAGGTTTACTCCCTGATATACAGGTGCCTACCCCCTTCGTAAGTGCAGTTCCTGAATGAGCTTTTTTCTCTGTTCCCTCACCACAATCCAGATTCTTTTGGGGAGTTACCAGTACAGTAACCATACCAGGAAGTACTTAATTTATTAAGCTACTGCTTTTCTTAATCTCAGTGGAGATATTTACTGATAAACAGCTACCTACGCAGCATGTTCATGTCGTTCCTAAATGAGCTTTTATCTCTCTCCCCTCACCACAAATCAGATTCTTCTGAGGAGTTTCCAGTACCTTATCCTTTCCCCTGTGTAATTACCTTAACAAGCTCCAGCTGTTTTTATTCTCAGAAGGTTTACTCCCTGATATACAGCTGCCTACCCCCTTCGTAAGTGCAGGTCCTGAATGACCTATTTTCTCTGTTCCCTCACCACAATCCAGATTCTTTTGGGGAGTTACTAGTACAGTAACCATACCAGGAAGTACTTAATTTATTGTCTACTGCTTTTCTTAATCTCAGTGGAGATATTTACTGATAAACAGCTACCTACGCAGCATGTTCATGTCGTTCCTAATTGAGCTTTTATCTCTCTCCCCTCACCACAAATCAGATTCTTCTGAGGAGTTCCCAGTACATTATCCTTTTCCCTGTGTAATTACCTTCACAAGCTCCAGCTGTTTTTATTCTCAGAAGGTTTACTCCCTGATATACAGGTGCCTACCCCCTTCGTAAGTGCAGGTCCTGAATGAGCTTTTTTCTCTGTTCCCTCACCACAATCCAGATTCCTTTGGGGAGTTACCAGTACAGTAACCATACCAGGAAGTACTTAATTTATTAAGCTACTGCTTTTCTTAATCTCAGTGGAGATATTTACTGATAAACAGCTACCTACGCAGCATGTTCATGTCGTTCATAAATGAGCTTTTATCTCTCTCCCCTCACCACAAATCAGATTCTTCTGAGGAGTTCCCAGTACATTATCCTTTCCCCTGTGTAATTACCTTCACAAGCTCCAGCTGTTTTTATTCTCACAAGGTTTACTTCCTGATATACTGCTGCCTACCCCCTTCGTAAGTGCAGGTCCTAAATGAGCTTTTTTCTCTGTTCCCTCACCACGATCCAGATTCTTCTGGGGAGTTACCAGTACAGTAACCATACCAGGAAGTACTTAATTTATGAAGCTACTGCTTTTCTTAATCTCAGTGGAGATATTTACTGATAAACAGCTACCTACGCAGCATGTTCATGTCGTTCCTAAATGAGCTTTTATCTCTCTCCCCTCACCACAAATCAGATTCTTCTGAGGAGTTCCCAGTACATTATCCTTTCCCCTGTGTAATTACTTTAACAAGCTCCAGCTGTTTTTATTCTCAGAAGGTTTACTCCCTGATATACAGCTGCCTACCCCCTTCGTAAGTGCAGGTCCTAAATGAGCTTTTTTCTCTGTTCCCTCACCACAATCCAGATTCTTTTGGGGAGTTACCAGTACAGTAACCATACCAGGAAGTACTTAATTTATTAAGCTACTGCTTTTCTTAATCTCAGTGGAGATATTTACTGATAAACAGCTACCTACGCAGCATGTTCATGTCGTTCCTAAATGAGCTTTTATCTCTCTCCCCTCACCACAAATCAGATTCTTCTGAGGAGTTCCCAGTACATTATCCTTTCCCCTGTGTAATTACCTTAACAAGCTCCAGCTGTTTTTATTCTCAGAAGGTTTACTCCCTGATATACAGCTGCCTACCCCCTTCGTACGTGCAGGTCCTAAATGAGCTTTTTTCTCTGTTCCCTCACCACAATCCAGATTCTTTTGGGGAGTTACCAGTACAGTAACCATACCAGGAAGTACTTAATTTATTAAGCTACTGCTTTTCTTAATCTCAGTGGAGATATTTACTGATAAACAGCTACCTACGCAGCATGTTCATGTCGTTCCTAAATGAGCTTTTATCTCTCTCCCCTCACCACAAATCAGATTCTTCTGAGGAGTTCCCAGTACATTATCCTTTCCCCTGTGTAATTACCTTAACAAGCTCCAGCTGTTTTTATTCTCAGAAGGTTTACTCCCTGATATACAGCTGCCTACCCCCTTCGTACGTGCAGGTCCTAAATGAGCTTTTTTCTCTGTTCCCTCACCACAATCCAGATTCTTTTGGGGAGTTACCAGTACAGTAACCATACCAGGAAGTACTTAATTTATTAAGCTACTGCTTTTCTTAATCTCAGTGGAGATATTTACTGATAAACAGCTACCTACGCAGCATGTTCATGTCGTTCCTAAATGAGCTTTTATCTCTCTCCCCTCACCACAAATCAGATTCTTCTGAGGAGTTCCCAGTACATTATCCTTTCCCCTGTGTAATTACCTTAACAAGCTCCAGCTGTTTTTATTCTCAGAAGGTTTACTCCCTGATATACAGCTGCCTACCCCCTTCGTAAGTGCAGGTCCTAAATGAGCTTTTTTCTCTGTTCCCTCACCACAATCCAGATTCTTTTGGGGAGTTACCAGTACAGTAACCATACCAGGAAGTACTTAATTTATTAAGCTACTGCTTTTCTTAATCTCAGTGGAGATATTTACTGATAAACAGCTACCTACGCAGCATATTCATGTCGTTCCTAAATGAGCTTTTATCTCTCTCCCATCACCACAAATCAGATTCTTCTGAGGTGTTCCCAGTACATTATCCTTTCCCCTATGTAATTACCTTAACAAGCTCCAGCTGTTTTTATTCTCAGAAGGTTTACTCCCTGATATACAGCTGCCTACCCCCTTCGTAAGTGCAGGTCCTGAATGACCTTTTTTCTCTGTTCCCTCACCACAATCCAGATTCTTTTGGGGAGTTACTAGTACAGTAACCATACCAGGAAGTACTTAATTTATTAAGCTACTGCTTTTCTTAATCTCAGTGGAGATATTTACTGATAAACAGCTACCTACGCAGCATGTTCATGTCGTTCCTAAATGAGCTTTTATCTCTCTCCCCTCACCACAAATCAGATTCTTCTGAGGAGTTCCCAGTACATTATCCTTTCCCCTGTGTAATTACCTTCACAAGCTCCAGCTGTTATTATTCTCAGAAGGTTTACTCCCTGATATACAGCTGCCTACCCCCTTCGTAAGTGCAGGTCCTAAATGAGCTTTTTTCTCTGTTCCCTCACCACAATCCAGATTCTTTTGGGGAGTTACCAGTACAGTAACCATACCAGGAAGTACTTAATTTATTAAGCTACTGCTTTTCTTAATCTCAGTGGAGATATTTACTGATAAACAGCTACCTACGCAGCATGTTCATGTCGTTCCTAAATGAGCTTTTATCTCTCTCCCTCACCACAAATCAGATTCTTCTGAGGAGTTCCCAGTACATTATCCTTTCCCCTGTGTAATTACCTTAACAAGCTCCAGCTGTTTTTATTCTCAGAAGGTTTACTCCCTGATATACAGCTGCCTACCCCCTTCGTAAGTGCAGGTCCTAAATGAGCTTTTTTCTCTGTTCCCTCACCACAATCCAGATTCTTTTGGGGAGTTACCAGTACAGTAACCATACCAGGAAGTACTTAATTTATTAAGCTACTGCTTTTCTTAATCTCAGTGGAGATATTTACTGATAAACAGCTACCTACGCAGCATATTCATGTCGTTCTTAAATGAGCTTTTATCTCTCTCCCATCACCACAAATCAGATTCTTCTGAGGTGTTCCCAGTACATTATCCTTTCCCCTATGTAATTACCTTCACAAGCTCCAGCTGTTTTTATTCTCAGAATGTTTACTCCCTGATATACAGCTGCCTACCCCCTTCGTAAGTGCAGGTCCTAAATGAGCTTTTTTCTCTGTTCCCTCACCACAATCCAGATTCTTTTGGGGAGTTACCAGTACAGTAACCATACCAGGAAGTACTTAATTTATTAAGCTACTGCTTTTCTTAATCTCAGTGGAGATATTTACTGATAAACAGCTACCTACGCAGCATGTTCTTGTCGTTCCTAAATGAGCTTTTATCTCTCTCCCCTCACCACAAATCAGATTCTTCTGAGGAGTTCCCAGTACATTATCCTTTCCCCTGTGTAATTACCTTAACAAGCTCCAGCTGTTTTTATTCTCAGAAGGTTTACTCCCTGATATACAGCTGCCTACCCCCTTCGTAAGTGCAGGTCCTAAATGAGCTTTTTTCTCTGTTCCCTCACCACAATCCAGATTCTTTTGGGGAGTTACCAGTACAGTAACCATACCAGGAAGTACTTAATTTATTAAGCTACTGCTTTTCTTAATCTGAGTGGAGATATTTACTGATAAACAGCTACCTACGCAGCATGTTCATGTCGTTCCTAAATGAGCTTTTATCTCTCTCCCCTCACCACAAATCAGATTCTTCTGAGGAGTTCCCAGTACATTATCCTTTCCCCTGTGTAATTACCTTAACAAGCTCCAGCTGTTTTTATTCTCAGAAGGTTTACTCCCTGATATACAGCTGCCTACCCCCTTCGTAAGTGCAGGTCTTAAATGAGCTTTTTTCTCTGTTCCCTCACCACAATCCAGATTCTTTTGGGGAGTTACCAGTACAGTAACCATACCAGGAAGTACTTAATTTATTAAGCTACTGCTTTTCTTAATCTCAGTGGAGATATTTACTGATAAACAGCTACCTACGCAGCATATTCATGTCGTTCTTAAATGAGCTTTTATCTCTCTCCCATCACCACAAATCAGATTCTTCTGAGGTGTTCCCAGTACATTATCCTTTCCCCTATGTAATTACCTTAACAAGCTCCAGCTGTTTTTATTCTCAGAAGGTTTACTCCCTGATATACAGCTGCCTACCCCCTTCGTAAGTCCAGGTCCTGAATGACCTTTTTTCTCTGTTCCCTCACCACAATCCAGATTCTTTTGGGGAGTTACTAGTACAGTAACCATACCAGGAAGTACTTAATTTATTAAGCTACTGCTTTTCTTAATCTCAGTGGAGATATTTACTGATAAACAGCTACCTACGCAGCATGTTCATGTCGTTCCTAAATGAGCTTTTATCTCTCTCCCCTCACCACAAATCAGATTCTTCTGAGGAGTTCCCAGTACATTATCCTTTCCCCTGTGTAATTACCTTCACAAGCTCCAGCTGTTTTTATTCTCAGAAGGTTTACTCCCTGATATACAGGTGCCTACCCCCTTCGTAAGTGCAGTTCCTGAATGAGCTTTTTTCTCTGTTCCCTCACCACAATCCAGATTCTTTTGGGGAGTTAGCAGTACAGTAACCATACCAGGAAGTACTTAATTTATTAAGCTACTGCTTTTCTTAATCTCAGTGGAGATATTTACTGATAAACAGCTACCTACGCAGCATGTTCATGTCGTTCCTAAATGAGCTTTTATCTCTCTCCCCTCACCACAAATCAGATTCTTCTGAGGAGTTTCCAGTACCTTATCCTTTCCCCTGTGTAATTACCTTAACAAGCTCCAGCTGTTTTTATTCTCAGAAGGTTTACTCCCTGATATACAGCTGCCTACCCCCTTCGTAAGTGCAGGTCCTGAATGACCTATTTTCTCTGTTCCCTCACCACAATCCAGATTCTTTTGGGGAGTTACTAGTACAGTAACCATACCAGGAAGTACTTAATTTATTGTCTACTGCTTTTCTTAATCTCAGTGGAGATATTTACTGATAAACAGCTACCTACGCAGCATGTTCATGTCGTTCCTAATTGAGCTTTTATCTCTCTCCCCTCACCACAAATCAGATTCTTCTGAGGAGTTCCCAGTACATTATCCTTTCCCCTGTGTAATTACCTTCACAAGCTCCAGCTGTTTTTATTCTCAGAAGGTTTACTCCCTGATATACAGGTGCCTACCCCCTTCGTAAGTGCAGGTCCTGAATGAGCTTTTTTCTCTGTTCCCTCACCACAATCCAGATTCCTTTGGGGAGTTACCAGTACAGTAACCATACCAGGAAGTACTTAATTTATTAAGCTACTGCTTTTCTTAATCTCAGTGGAGATATTTACTGATAAACAGCTACCTACGCAGCATGTTCATGTCGTTCATAAATGAGCTTTTATCTCTCTCCCCTCACCACAAATCAGATTCTTCTGAGGAGTTCCCAGTACATTATCCTTTCCCCTGTGTAATTACCTTCACAAGCTCCAGCTGTTTTTATTCTCACAAGGTTTACTTCCTGATATACTGCTGCCTACCCCCTTCGTAAGTGCAGGTCCTAAATGAGCTTTTTTCTCTGTTCCCTCACCACGATCCAGATTCTTCTGGGGAGTTACCAGTACAGTAACCATACCAGGAAGTACTTAATTTATGAAGCTACTGCTTTTCTTAATCTCAGTGGAGATATTTACTGATAAACAGCTACCTACGCAGCATGTTCATGTCGTTCCTAAATGAGCTTTTATCTCTCTCCCCTCACCACAAATCAGATTCTTCTGAGGAGTTCCCAGTACATTATCCTTTCCCCTGTGTAATTACCTTAACAAGCTCCAGCTGTTTTTATTCTCAGAAGGTTTACTCCCTGATATACAGCTGCCTACCCCCTTCGTAAGTGCAGGTCCTAAATGAGCTTTTTTCTCTGTTCCCTCACCACAATCCAGATTCTTTTGGGGAGTTACCAGTACAGTAACCATACCAGGAAGTACTTAATTTATTAAGCTACTGCTTTTCTTAATCTCAGTGGAGATATTTACTGATAAACAGCTACCTACGCAGCATATTCATGTCGTTCCTAAATGAGCTTTTATCTCTCTCCCATCACCACAAATCAGATTCTTCTGAGGTGTTCCCAGTACATTATCCTTTCCCCTATGTAATTACCTTAACAAGCTCCAGCTGTTTTTATTCTCAGAAGGTTTACTCCCTGATATACAGCTGCCTACCCCCTTCGTACGTGCAGGTCCTAAATGAGCTTTTTTCTCTGTTCCCTCACCACAATCCAGATTCTTTTGGGGAGTTACCAGTACAGTAACCATACCAGGAAGTACTTAATTTATTAAGCTACTGCTTTTCTTAATCTGAGTGGAGATATTTACTGATAAACAGCTACCTACGCAGCATGTTCATGTCGTTCCTAAATGAGCTTTTATCTCTCTCCCCTCACCACAAATCAGATTCTTCTGAGGAGTTCCCAGTACATTATCCTTTCCCCTGTGTAATTACCTTAACAAGCTCCAGCTGTTTTTATTCTCAGAAGGTTTACTCCCTGATATACAGCTGCCTACCCCCTTCGTAAGTGCAGGTCCTAAATGAGCTTTTTTCTCTGTTCCCTCACCACAATCCAGATTCTTTTGGGGAGTTACCAGTACAGTAACCATACCAGGAAGTACTTAATTTATTAAGCTACTGCTTTTCTTAATCTCAGTGGAGATATTTACTGATAAACAGCTACCTACGCAGCATATTCATGTCGTTCCTAAATGAGCTTTTATCTCTCTCCCATCACCACAAATCAGATTCTTCTGAGGTGTTCCCAGTACATTATCCTTTCCCCTATGTAATTACCTTAACTAGCTCCAGCTGTTTTTATTCTCAGAAGGTTTACTCCCTGATATACAGCTGCCTACCCCCTTCGTAAGTGCAGGGCCTGAATGACCTTTTTTCTCTGTTCCCTCACCACAATCCAGATTCTTTTGGGGAGTTACTAGTACAGTAACCATACCAGGAAGTACTTAATTTATTAAGCTACTGCTTTTCTTAATCTCAGTGGAGATATTTACTGATAAACAGCTACCTACGCAGCATGTTCATGTCGTTCCTAAATGAGCTTTTATCTCTCTCCCCTCACCACAAATCAGATTCTTCTGAGGAGTTCCCAGTACATTATCCTTTCCCCTGTGTAATTACCTTCACAAGCTCCAGCTGTTTTTATTCTCAGAAGGTTTACTCCCTGATATACAGGTGCCTACCCCCTTCGTAAGTGCAGGTCCTGAATGAGCTTTTTTCTCTGTTCCCTCACCACAATCCAGATTCTTTTGGGGAGTTACCAGTACAGTAACCATACCAGGAAGTACTTAATTTATTAAGCTACTGCTATTCTTAATCTCAGTGGAGATATTTACTGATAAACAGCTACCTACGCAGCATGTTCATGTCGTTCCTAAATGAGCTTTTATCTCTCTCCCCTCACCACAAATCAGATTCTTCTGAGGAGTTCCCAGTACATTATCCTTTCCCCTGTGTAATTACCTTCACAAGCTCCAGCTGTTTTTATTCTCACAAGGTTTACTTCCTGATATACAGCTGCCTACCCCCTTCGTAAGTGCAGTTCCTAAATGAGCTTTTTTCTCTGTTCCTCACCACATCCAGATTCTTCTGGGGAGTTACCAGCACAGTAACCATACCAGGAAGTACTTAATTTATTAAGCTACTGCTTTTCTTAATCTCAGTGGAGATATTTACTGACAAACAGCTACCTACGCAGCATGTTCATGTCGTTCCTAAATGAGCTTTTATCTCTCTCCCCTCACCACAAATCAGATTCTTCTGAGGAGTTCCCAGTACATTATCCTTTCCCCTGTGTAATTACCTTAACAAGCTCCAGCTGTTTTTATTCTCAGAGGTTTACTCCCTGATATACAGCTGCCTACCCCCTTCGTAAGTGCAGGTCCTAAATGAGCTTTTTTCTCTGTTCCCTCACCACAATCCAGATTCTTCTGGGAGTTACCAGTACAGTAACCATACCATGAAGTAGTTAATTTATTAAGGTACTGCTTTTCTTAATCTCAGTGGAGATATTTACTGATAAACAGCTACCTACGCAGCATGTTCATGTCGTTCCTAAATGAGCTTTTATCTCTCTCCCCTCACCACAAATCAGATTCTTCTGAGGAGTTTCCAGTACCTTATCCTTTCCCCTGTGTAATTACCTTAACAAGCTCCAGCTGTTTTTATTCTCAGAAGGTTTACTCCCTGATATACAGCTGCCTACCCCCTTCGTAAGTGCATGTCATAAATGAGCTTTTTTCTCTGTTCCCTCACCACAATACAGATTCTTTTAGGGAGTTACCAGTACAGTAACCATATCAGGAAGTACTTAATTTATTAAGCTACTGCTTTTCTTAATCTCAGTGGAGATATTTACTGATAAACAGCTACCTACGCAGCATGTTCATGTCGTTCCTAAATGAGCTTTTATCTCTCTCCCCTCACCACAAATCAGATTCTTCTGAGGAGTTTCCAGTACCTTATCCTTTCCCCTGGGTAATTACCTTAACAAGCTCCAGCTGTTTTTATTCTCACAAGGTTTACTTCCTGATATACAGCTGCCTACCCCCTTCGTAAGTGCAGGTCCTAAATGAGCTTTTTTCTCTGTTCCCTCACCACAATCCAGATTCTTCTGGGGGAGTTACCAGCACAGTAACCATACCAGGAAGTACTTAATTTATTAAGCTACTGCTTTTCTTAATCTCAGTGGAGATATTTACTGATAAACAGCTACCTACGCAGCATGTTCACGTCGTTCCTAAATGAGCTTTTATCTCTCTCCCCTCACCACAAATCAGATTCTTCTGAGGAGTTCCCAGTACATTATCCTTTCCCTGTGTAATTACCTTAACAAGCTCCAGCTGTTTTTATCTCAGAAGGTTTACTCCCTGATATACAGCTGCCTACCCCCTTCGTAAGTGCAGGTCCTAAATGAGCTTTTTTTCTCTGTTCCCTCACCACAATCCAGATTCTTCTGGGGAGTTACCAGTACAGTAACCATACCATGAAGTAGTTAATTTATTAAGGTACTGCTTTTCTTATCTCAGTGGAGATATTTACTGATAAACAGCTACCTACGCAGCATGTTCATGTCGTTCCTAAATGAGCTTTTATCTCTCTCCCCCTCACCACAAATCAGATTCTTCTGAGGAGTTTCCAGTACCTTATCCTTTCCCCTGTGTAATTACCTTAACAAGCTCCAGCTGTTTTTATTCTCAGAAGGTTTACTCCCTGATATACAGCTGCCTACCCCCTTCGTAAGTGCATGTCATAAATGAGCTTTTTTCTCTGTTCCCTCACCACAATACAGATTCTTTTAGGGAGTTACCAGTACAGTAACCATATCAGGAAGTACTTAATTTATTAAGCTACTGCTTTTCTTAATATCAGTGGAGATATTTACTGATAAACAGCTACCTACGCAGCATGTTCATGTCGTTCCTAAATGAGCTTTTATCTCTCTCCCCTCACCACAAATCAGATTCTTCTGAGAGTTTCCAGTACCTTATCCTTTCCCCTGTGTAATTACCTTAACAAGCTCCAGCTGTTTTTATTCTCAGAAGGTTTACTCCCTGATATACAGCTGCCTACCCCCTTCGTAAGTGCAGGTCCTGAATGACCTATTTCTCTGTTCCCTCACCACAATCCAGATTCTTTTGGGGAGTTACTAGTACAGTAACCATACCAGGAAGTACTTAATTTATTAAGCTACTGCTTTTCTTAATCTCAGTGGAGATATTTACTGATAAACAGCTACCTACGCAGCATGTTCATGTCGTTCCTAAATGAGCTTTTATCTCTCTCCCCTCACCACAAATCAGATTCTTCTGAGGAGTTCCCAGTACATTATCCTTTCCCCTGTGTAATTACCTTCACAAGCTCCAGCTGTTTTTATTCTCAGAAGGTTTACTCCCTGATATACAGGTGCCTACCCCCTTCGTAAGTGCAGGTCCTGAATGAGCTTTTTTCTCTGTTCCCTCACCACAATCCAGATTCTTTTGGGGAGTTACCAGTACAGTAACCATACCAGGAAGTACTTAATTTATTAAGCTACTGCTTTTCTTAATCTCAGTGGAGATATTTACTGATAAACAGCTACCTACGCAGCATGTTCATGTCGTTCATAAATGAGCTTTTATCTCTCTCCCCTCACCACAAATCAGATTCTTCTGTGGAGTTCCCAGTACATTATCCTTTCCCCTGTGTAATTACCTTCACAAGCTCCAGCTGTTTTTATTCTCAAAAGGTTTACTTCCTGATACACAGCTGCCTACCCCTTCGTAAGTGCAGGTCCTAAATGAGCTTTTTTCTCTGTTCCCTCACCACGATCCAGATTCTTCTGGGGAGTTACCAGTACAGTAACCATACCAGGAAGTACTTAATTTATTAAGCTACTGCTTTTCTTAATCTCAGTGCAGATATTTACTGATAAACAGCTACCTACGCAGCATGTTCATGTCGTTCCTAAATGAGCTTTTATCTCTCTCCCTCACCACAAATCAGATTCTTCTGAGGAGTTCCCAGTACATTATCCTTTCCCCTGTGTAATTACCTTAACAAGCTCCAGCTGTTTTTTATTCTCAGAAGGTTTACTCCCTGATATACAGCTGCCTACCCCCTTCGTAAGTGCAGGTCCTAAATGAGCTTTTTTCTCTGTTCCCTCACCACAATCCAGATTCTTTTGGGAGTTACCAGTACAGTAACCATACCAGGAAGTACTTAATTTATTAAGCTACTGCTTTTCTTATCTCAGTGGAGATATTTACTGATAAACAGCTACCTACGCAGCATGTTCATGTCGTTCCTAAATGAGCTTTTATCTCTCTCCCCTCACCACAAATCAGATTCTTCTGAGGAGTTCCCAGGTACATTATCCTTTCCCCTGTGTAATTACCTTAACAAGCTCCAGCTGTTTTTATTCTCAGAAGGTTTACTCCCTGATATACAGCTGCCTACCCCCTTCGTAAGTGCAGGTCCTAAATGAGCTTTTCTCTCTGTTCCCTCACCACAATCCAGATTCTTTTGGGGAGTTACCAGTACAGTAACCATACCAGGAAGTACTTAATTTATTAAGCTACTGCTTTTCTTAATCTGAGTGGAGATATTTACTGATAAACAGCTACCTACGCAGCATGTTCATGTCGTTCCTAAATGAGCTTTTTATCTCTCTCCCCTCACCACAAATCAGATTCTTCTGAGGAGTTCCCAGTACATTATCCTTTCCCCTGTGTAATTACCTTAACAAGCTCCAGCTGTTTTTATTCTCAGAAGGTTTACTCCTGATATACAGCTGCCTACCCCCTTCGTAAGTGCAGGTCCTAAATGAGCTTTTTTCTCTGTTCCCTCACCACAATCCAGATTCTTTTGGGGAGTTACCAGTACAGTAACCATACCAGGAAGTACTTAATTTATTAAGCTACTGCTTTTCTTAATCTCAGTGGAGATATTTACTGATAAACAGCTACCTACGCAGCATATTCATGTCGTTCCTAAATGAGCTTTTATCTCTCTCCCATCACCACAAATCAGATTCTTCTGAGGTGTTCCCAGTACATTATCCTTTCCCCTATGTAATTACCGTAACAAGCTCCAGCTGTTTTTATTCTCAGAAGGTTTACTCCCTGATATACAGCTGCCTACCCCCTTCGTAAGTGCAGGGCCTGAATGACCTTTTTTCTCTGTTCCCTCACCACAATCCAGATTCTTTTGTGGAGTTACTAGTACAGTAACCATACCAGGAGAGTACTTAATTTATTAAGCTACTGCTTTTCTTAATCTCAGTGGAGATATTTACTGATAAACAGCTACCTACGCAGCATGTTCATGTCGTTCCTAAATGAGCTTTTATCTCTCTCCCTCACCACAAATCAGATTCTTCTGAGGAGTTCCCAGTACATTATCCTTTCCCCTGTGTAATTACCTTCACACGCTCCAGCTGTTTTTTATTCTCAGAAGGTTTACTCCCTGATATACAGGTGCCTACCCCTTCGTAAGTGCAGGGTCCTGAATGAGCTTTTTTCTCTGTTCCCTCACCACATCCAGATTCTTTTGGGGAGTTAGCAGTACAGTAACCATACCAGGAAGTACTTAATTTATTAAGCTACTGCTATTCTTAATCTCAGTGGAGATGTTTACTGATAAACAGCTACCTACGCAGCATGTTCATGTCGTTCCTAAATGAGCTTTTATCTCTCTCCCCTCACCACAAATCAGATTCTTCTGAGGAGTTCCCAGTACATTATCCTTTCCCCTGTGTAATTACCTTAACAAGCTCCAGCTGTTTTTATTCTCACAAGGTTTACTTCCTGATATACAGCTGCCTACCCACTTCGTAAGTGCAGGTCCTAAATGAGCTTTTTTCTCTGTTCCCTCACCACAATCCAGATTCTTCTGGGGAGTTACCAGTACAGTAACCATACCAGGAAGTACTTAATTTATTAAGCTACTGCTTTTCTTAATCTCAGTGGAGATATTTACTTATAAACAGCTACCTACGCAGCATGTTCATGTCGTTCCTAAATGAGCTTTTATCTCTCTCCCCTCACCACAAATCAGATTCTTCTGAGGAGTTCCAGTACATTATCCTTTCCCCTGTGTAATTACCTTAACAAGCTCCAGCTGTTTTCATTCTCAGAAGGTTTACTCCTGATATACAGCTGCCTACCCCCTTCGTAAGTGCAGGTCCTAAATGAGCTTTTTTCTCTGTTCCCTCACCACAATCCAGATTATTTTGGGGAGTTACCGGCACAGTAACCATACCAGGAAGTATTTAATTTATTAAGCTACTGCTTTTCTTAATCTCAGTGGAGATATTTACTGATAAACAGCTACCTACGCAGCATGTTCATGTCGTTCCTAAATGAGCTTTTATCTCTCTCCCCTCACCACAAATCAGATTCTTCTGAGGAGTTCCCAGTACATTATCCTTTCCCCTGTGTAATTACCTAACAAGCTCCAGCTGTTTTTATTCTCAGAAGGTTTACTCCCTGATATACAGCTGCCTACCCCCTTCGTAAGTGCAGGTCCTAAATGAGCTTTTTTCTCTGTTTCCCTCACCACAATCCAGATTCTTCTGGGGAGTTACCAGTACAGTAACCATACCATGAAGTACTTAATTTATTAAGGTACTGCTTTTCTTAATCTCAGTGGAGATATTTACTGATAAACAGCTACCTACGCAGCATGTTCATGTCGTTCCTAAATGAGCTTTTATCTCTCTCCCCTCACCACAAATCAGATTCTTCTGAGGAGTTTCAGTACCTTATCCTTTCCCCTGTGTAATTACCTTAACAAGCTCCAGCTGTTTTTATTCTCAGAAGGTTTACTCCCTGATATACAGCTGCCTACCCCCTTCGTAAGTGCAGGTCATAAATGAGCTTTTTCTCTGTTCCCTCACCACAATACAGATTCTTTTAGGGAGTTACCAGTACAGTAACCATATCAGGAAGTACTTAATTTATTAAGCTACTGCTTTTCTTAATCTCAGTGGAGATATTTACTGATAAACAGCTACCTACGCAGCATGTTCATGTCGTTCCTAAAT
>NW_025959937.1:0-33227 GCF_023159225.1 Perognathus longimembris pacificus | reverse complement strand
TAATTTATTAAGCTACTGCTTTTCTTAATCTCAGTGGAGATATTTACTGATAAATAGCTACGTATGCAGCATGTTCATGTCGTTCCTAAATGAGCTTTTAACTCTCTCCCCTCACCACAAATCATATTCTTCTGAGGAGTTCCCAGTACATTATCCTTTCCCTTGTGTAATTACCTTAACAAGCTCCAGCTGTTTTTATTCTCAGAAGGTTTACTCCCTGATATACAGCTGCCTACCCCCTTCGTAAGTGAAGGTCCTAAATGAGCTTTTTTCTCTGTTCCCTCACCACAATCCAGATTCTTTTGGGGAGTTTCCAGTACAGTATCCATAACAGGAAGTACTTAATTTATTAAGCTACTGCTTTTCTTAATCTCAGTGGAGATATTTACTGATAAACAGCTACCTACGCAGCATGTTCATGTCGTTCCTAAATGAGCTTTTATCTCTCTCCCCTCACCACAATTCAGATTCTTCTGAGGAGTTCCCAGTACATTATCCTTTCTCCTGTGTAATTACCTTAACAAGCTCCAGCTGTTTTTATTCTCAGAAGGTTTACTCCCTGATAAACTGCTGCCTACCCCCCTTCTTAAATGCAAATCCTAAATGAGCTTTTTTCTCTGTTCCCTCACCACAATCCAGATTCTTTTGGGGAGTTACCAGTACAGTAACCATACCAGGAAGTACTTAATTTATTAAGCTACTGCTTTTCTTAATCTCAGTTTAGATATTTACTGATAAACAGCTACCTATGCAGCATGTTTATGTCGTTCCTAAATGAGCTTTTATCTCTCTCCCCTCACCACAAATCAGATTCTTCGGAGAAGTTCCCAGTACATTATCATTCCCCTGTGTAATTACCTTAACAAGCTCCAGCTGTTTTTATTCTCAGAAGGTTTACTCCCTGATATACAGCTGCCTACCCCCTTCGTAAGTGCAGGTCCTAAATGAGCTTTTTTTCTCTGTTCCCTCAACACAATCCAGATTCTTATGTGGAGTTACCGGTACAGTACCCATACCAGTAAGTACTTAATTTATTAAGCTACTGCTTTTCTTAATCTCAGTGGAGATATGTACTGATAAACAGCTACCTACGCAGCATGTTCATGTCGTTCCTAAATGAGCTTTTATCTCTCTCCCCTCACCACAAATCAGATTCTTCTGAGGAGTTGCCAGTACATTATCCTTTCCCTGTGTAATTACGTTAACAAGCTCCAGCTGTTTTTATTCTCAGAAGGTTTACTCCCTGATATACAGCTGCCTACCCCATTCGTAAGTGCAGGTCCTAAATGAGCTTTTTTCTCTGTTCCCTCACCACAATCCAGATTCTTTTGGGGAGTTACCAATACAGTAACCATTCTAGGAAGTACTTAATTTATTAAGCTACTGCTTTTCTTAATCTCAGTGGAGATATTTACTGATAAACAGCTACCTACGCAGCATGTTCATGTCTTTCCTAAATGAGCTTTTATCTCTCTCCCCTCACCACAAATCAGATTCTTCTGAATTGTTCCCAGTACATTATCATTTCCCCTGTGTAATTAACTTAACAAGCTCCAGCTGTTTTTATTTTCAGAAGGTTTTCTCCCTGATATACAGCTGCCTACCCCCTTCGTAAGTGAAGGTCCTAAATGAGCTTTTTTCTCTGTTCCCTCACCACAATCCAGATTCTTTTGGGGAGTTACCAGTACAGTAACCATACCAGGAAGTACTTAATTTATTAAGCTACTGCTTTTCTTAATCACAGTGGAGATATTTACTGATAAACAGCTACCTACGCAGCATGTTCATGTCGTTCCTAAATGAGCTTTTATCTTTCTCCCCTCAACACAAATCAGATTCTTCTGAGGAGTTCCCAGTACATTGTCCTTTCCCCTGTGTAATTACCTTAACAAGCTCCAGCTGTTTTTATTCTCAGAAGGTTTACTCCCTGATATACAACTGCCTACCCCCTTCGTAAGTGCAGGTCCTAAATGAGCTTTTTTCTCTGTTCCCTCACCACAATCCAGTTTCTTTTCGGGAGTTACCAGTACAGTAACCATACCAGGAAGTACTTAATTTATTAAGCTACTGCTTTTCTTAATCTCAGTGGAGATATTTACTGATAAACAGATACCTACGCAGCATGTTCATCTCGTTCCTAAATGAACTTTTATCTCTCTCCCCTCACCACAAATCAGATTCTTCTGAGGAGTTCCCAGTACATTATCCTTTCCCCTGTGTAATTACCTTAACAAGCTCCAGCTGTTTTTATTCTCAGAAGGTGTACTCCCTGATATACAGCTTCCTACCCCCTTCGTAATTGCAGGTCCTAAATGAGCTTTTTTCTCTGTTCCCTCACCACAATCCAGATTGTTTTGGGGAGTTACCAGTACAGTAACCATACCAGGAAGTACTTAATTTATTAAGCTACTGCTTTTCTTAATCTCAGTGGAGAT
This sequence comes from Perognathus longimembris pacificus, assembly GCF_023159225.1. Taxonomy (NCBI): domain Eukaryota; kingdom Metazoa; phylum Chordata; class Mammalia; order Rodentia; family Heteromyidae; genus Perognathus; species Perognathus longimembris. The sequence continues at coordinate 30,792 of NW_025959937.1, read as the reverse complement.
ATTTACTGATAAATAGCTACGTATGCAGCATGTTCATGTCGTTCCTAAATGAGCTTTTAACTCTCTCCCCTCACCACAAATCATATTCTTCTGAGGAGTTCCCAGTACATTATCCTTTCCCCTGTGTAATTACCTTAACAAGCTCCAGCTGTTTTTATTCTCAGAAGGTTTACTCCCTGATATACAGCTGCCTACCCCCTTCGTAAGTGAAGGTCCTAAATGAGCTTTTTTCTCTGTTCCCTCACCACAATCCAGATTCTTTTGGGGAGTTTCCAGTACAGTATCCATAACAGGAAGTACTTAATTTATTAAGCTACTGCTTTTCTTAATCTCAGTGGAGATATTTACTGATAAACAGCTACCTACGCAGCATGTTCATGTCGTTCCTAAATGAGCTTTTATCTCTCTCCCCTCACCACAATTCAGATTCTTCTGAGGAGTTCCCAGTACATTATCCTTTCTCCTGTGTAATTACCTTAACAAGCTCCAGCTGTTTTTATTCTCAGAAGGTTTACTCCCTGATAAACTGCTGCCTACCCCCTTCTTAAATGCAAATCCTAAATGAGCTTTTTTCTCTGTTCCCTCACCACAATCCAGATTCTTTTGGGGAGTTACCAGTACAGTAACCATACCAGGAAGTACTTAATTTATTAAGCTACTGCTTTTCTTAATCTCAGTTTAGATATTTACTGATAAACAGCTACCTATGCAGCATGTTTATGTCGTTCCTAAATGAGCTTTTATCTCTCTCCCCTCACCACAAATCAGATTCTTCGGAGAAGTTCCCAGTACATTATCATTCCCCTGTGTAATTACCTTAACAAGCTCCAGCTGTTTTTATTCTCAGAAGGTTTACTCCCTGATATACAGCTGCCTACCCCCTTCGTAAGTGCAGGTCCTAAATGAGCTTTTTTTCTCTGTTCCCTCAACACAATCCAGATTCTTATGTGGAGTTACCGGTACAGTACCCATACCAGTAAGTACTTAATTTATTAAGCTACTGCTTTTCTTAATCTCAGTGGAGATATGTACTGATAAACAGCTACCTACGCAGCATGTTCATGTCGTTCCTAAATGAGCTTTTATCTCTCTCCCCTCACCACAAATCAGATTCTTCTGAGGAGTTGCCAGTACATTATCCTTTCCCCTGTGTAATTACGTTAACAAGCTCCAGCTGTTTTTATTCTCAGAAGGTTTACTCCCTGATATACAGCTGCCTACCCCATTCGTAAGTGCAGGTCCTAAATGAGCTTTTTTCTCTGTTCCCTCACCACAATCCAGATTCTTTTGGGGAGTTACCAATACAGTAACCATTCTAGGAAGTACTTAATTTATTAAGCTACTGCTTTTCTTAATCTCAGTGGAGATATTTACTGATAAACAGCTACCTACGCAGCATGTTCATGTCTTTCCTAAATGAGCTTTTATCTCTCTCCCCTCACCACAAATCAGATTCTTCTGAATTGTTCCCAGTACATTATCATTTCCCCTGTGTAATTAACTTAACAAGCTCCAGCTGTTTTTATTTTCAGAAGGTTTTCTCCCTGATATACAGCTGCCTACCCCCTTCGTAAGTGCAGGTCCTAAATGAGCTTTTTTCTCTGTTCCCTCACCACAATCCAGATTCTTTTGGGGAGTTACCAGTACAGTAACCATACCAGGAAGTACTTAATTTATTAAGCTACTGCTTTTCTTAATCACAGTGGAGATATTTACTGATAAACAGCTACCTACGCAGCATGTTCATGTCGTTCCTAAATGAGCTTTTATCTCTCTCCCCTCACCAGAAATCAGATTCTTCTGACGAGTTCCCAGTACATTATCCTTTCCCCTGTGGAATTACCATAACAAGCTCCAGCTGTTTTTATTCTCAGAAGGTTTACTCCCTGATATACAGCTGCCTACCCCCTTCGTAAGTGCAGGTCCTAAATGAGCTTTTTTCTCTGTTCCCTCACCACAATCCAGATTCTTTTGGGGAGTTACCAGTACAGTAACCATACCAGGAAGTACTTAATTTATTAAGCTACTGTTTTTCTTAATCTTAGTGGAGATATTTACTGATAAACAGCTACCTACGCAGCATGTTCATGTCGTTCCTAAATGAGCTTTTATCTCTCTCCCCTCACCACAAATCAGATTCTTCTGAGGAGTTCCCAGTACATTATCCTTTCCCCTGTGTAATTACCTTAACAAGCTCCAGCTGTTTTTATTCTCAGAAGGTTTACTCCCTGACATACAGCTGCCTACCCCCTTCGTAAGTGCCGGTCCTAATTGAGCTTTATTCTCTCTTCCCTCACCACAATCCAGATACTTTTGGGGAGTTACCAGTACAGTAACCATACCAGGAAGTACTTAATTTATTAAGCTACTGCTTTTCTTAATCTCAGTGGAGATATTTCCTGATAAACAGCTACGTACGCAGCATGTTCATGTAGTTCCTAAATGAGCTTTTATCTCTCTCCCCTCACCACAAATCAGATTCTTCTGAGGAGTTCCCAGTACAGTATCCTTTCCCCCGTGTAATTACCTTAACAAGCTCCAGCTGTTTTTATTCTCAGAAGGTTTACTCTCTGATATACTGCTGCCTACCCCCTTCGTAAGTGCAGGTCCTAAATGAGCTTTTTTCTCTGTTCCCTCACCACAATCCAGATTCTTTTGGGGAGTTACCAGTACAGTAACCATACCAGGAAGTACTTAATTTATTAAGCTACTGCTTTTCTTAATCTCTGTGGAGATATTTACTGATAAACAGCTACCTATGCAGCATGTTCATGTCGTTCCTAAATGAGCTTTTATCTCTCTCCCCTCACCACAAATCAGATTCTTCTGAGGAGTTCCCACTACATTATCCTTTCCCCTGTGTAATTACCTTAACAAGCTCCAGCTGTTTTTATTCTCAGAAGGTTTACTCCCTGATATACAGCTGCCTACCCCCTTCGTAAGTGCAGGTCCTAAATGAGCTTTTTTCTCTGTTCCCTCACCACAATCCAGATTCTTTTTTGGAGTGACCAGTACAGTAACCATACCAGGAAGTACTTAATTTATTAAGCTACTGCTTTTCTTAATCTCAGTGGAGATATTTACTGATAAACAGCTACCTACGCAGCATGTTCATGTCATTCCTAAATGAGCTTTAATCTCCCTCACCTCACCAGAAATCAGATTCTTCTGAGGAGTTACCAGTACATTATCCTTTCCCCTGTGTAATTACCTTAACAAGCTCCAGCTGTTTTTATTCTCAGAAGGTTTACTCCCTGATATACAGCTGCCTACCCCCTTCGAAAGTGCAGGTCCTAAATGACCTTTTTTCTCTGTTCCCTCACCACAATCCAGATTCTTTTGGGGAGTTACCAGTACAGAAAACATACCAGGAAGTACTTAATTTATTAAGCTACTGCTTTTCTTAATCTCAGTGGAGGTATTTACTGATAAACACCTACCTACGCAGCATGTTCATGTCGTTCCTAAATGAGCTTTTATCTCTCTCCCCTCACAAGAAATCAGATTCTTCTGACGAGTTCCCAGTACATTATCCTTTCCCCTGTGTAATTACCATAACAAGCTCCAGCTGTTTTTATTCTCAGAAGGTTTACTCCCTGATATACAGCTGCCTACCCCCTTCGTAAGTGCAGGTCCTAAATTAGCTTTTTTCTCTGTTCCCTCACCACAATCCAGATTCTTTTGGGGAGTTACCAGTACAGTAACCATTCCAGGAAGTACTTAATTTATTAAGCTACTGTTTTTCTTAATCTCAGTGGAGATATTTACTGATAAACAGCTACCTACGCAGCATGTTCATGTCGTTCCTAAATGAGCTTTTATCTCTCTCCCCTCACCACAAATCAGATTCTTCTGAGGAGTTCCCAGTACATTATCCTTTCCCCTGTGTAATTACCTTAACAAACTCCAGCTGTTTTTATTCTCAGAAGGTTTACTCCCTGATATACAGCTGCCTATCCCCTTCGTAAGTGCAGGTCCTAAATGAGATTTTTTCTCTCTTCCCTCACCACAATCCAGATACTTTTGGGGAGTTACCAGTACAGTAACCATACCAGGAAGTACTTAATTTATTAAGCTACTGCTTTTCTTAATCTCAGTGGAGATATTTACTGATAAACAGCTACATACGCAGCATGTTCATGTCGTTCCTAAATGAGCTTTTATCTCTCTCCCCTCACCACAAATCAGATTCTTCTGAGGAGTTCCCAGTACAGTATCCTTTCCCCTGTGTAATTACCTTAACAAGCTCCAGCTGTTTTTATTCTCAGAAGGTTTACTCTCTGATATACTGCTGCCTACCCCCTTCGTAAGTGCAGGTCCTAAATGAGCTTTTTTCTCTGTTCCCTCACCACAATCCAGATTCTTTTGGGGAGTTACCAGTACAGTAACCATACCAGGAAGTACTTAATTTATTAAGCTACTGCTCTTCTTAATCTCAGTGGAGATATTTACTGATAAACAGCTACCTACGCAGCATGTTCATGTCGTTCCTAAATGAGCTTTTATCTCTCTCCCCTCACCACAAATCAGATTCTTCTGAGGAGTTCCCAGTACATTATCCTTTCCCCTGTGTAATTACCTTAACAAGCTCCAGCTGTTTTTATTCTCAGAAGGTTTACTCCCTGATATACAGCTGCCTACCCCCTTCGTAAGTGCAGGTCCTAAATGAGCTTTTTTCTCTGTTCCCTCACCACAATCCAGATTCTTTTGGGGAGTTACCAGTACAGTAACCATACCAGGAAGTACTTAATTTATTAAGCTACTGCTTTTCTTAATCTCAGTGGAGATATTTACTGATAAACAGCAACCTACGCAGCAGGTTCATGTCGTTCCTATATGAGCTATTATCTCTCTCCCCTCACCACAAATCAGATTCTTCTGAGTAGTACCTAGTACATTATCCTTTCCCCTGTGTAATTACCTTTACATGCTCCAGCTGTTTTTATTCTCAGAAGGTGTACTCCCTGATATACAGCTGCCTACCCCCTTCATAAGTGAAGGTCCTAAATGAGCTTTTTTCTCTGTTCCCAAACCACAATCCAGATTCTTTTGGGGAGTTACCAGTACAGTAACCATACCAGGAAGTACTTAATTTATTAAGCTACTGCTTTTCTTAATCTCAGTGGAGATATTTACTGATAAACAGCTACCTATGCAGCATGTTCATGTCGTTCCTAAATGAGCTTTTTTCTCTCTCCCCTCACCACAAATCAGATTCTTCTGAGGAGTTCCCAGTACTTTATCCTTTCCCCTGTGTAATTACCTTAACAAGCTCCAGCTGTTTTTATTCTCAGAATGTTTACTCCCTGATATACAGCTGCCTACCCCCTTCGTAAGTGCAGGTCCTAAATGAGCTTTTTTCTCTGTTCCCTCACCACAATCCAGATTCTTTTGGGGAGTTTCCAGTACAGTATCCATACCAGGAAGTACTTAATTTATTAAGCTACTGCTTTTCTTAATCTCAGTGGAGATATTTACTGATAAACAGCTACCTACACAGCATGTACATGTCGCTCCTAAATGAGCTTTTATCTCTCTCCCGTCACCACAAATCAGATTCTTCTGAGGAATTCCCAGTACATTATCCTTTCCCCTGTGTAATTACCTTAACAAGCTCCAGCTGTTTTTATTCTCAGAAGGTTTACTCCCTGATATACTGCTGCCTACCCCCTTCGTAAGTGCAGGTCCTAAATGAGCTTTTTTCTCTGTTCCCTCACCACAATCCAGATTCTTTTGGGGAGTTACCAGTAGAGTAACCATATCAGGAAGTACTTAATTTATTAAGCTACTGCTTTTCTTAATCTCAGTGGAGATATTTACTGATAAACAGCTACCTACGCAGCATGTTCATGTCGTTCCTAAATGAGCTTTTATCTCTCTCCCCTCACCACAAATCAGATTCTTCTGACGCGTTCCCAGTACATTATCCTTTCCCCTGTGTAATTACCATCACAAGCTCCAGCTGTTTTTATTCTCAGAAGGTTTACTCCCTGATATACAGCTGCCTACCCCCTTCGTAAGTGCAGGTCCTAAATGAGCTTTTTTCTCTGTTCCCTCACCACAATCCAGATTCTTTTTTGGAGTGACCAGTACAGTAACCATACCAGGAAGTACTTAATTTATTAAGCTACTGCTTTTCTTAATCTCAGTGGAGATATTTACTGATAAACAGCTACCTACGCAGCATGTTCATGTCATTCTTAAATGAGCTTTAATCTCTCTCAGCTCACCAGAAATCAGATTCTTCTGAGGAGTTCCCAGTACATTATCCTTTCCCCTGTGTATTTACCTTAACAAGCTCCAGCTGTTTTTATTCTCAGAAGGTTTACTCCCTGATATACAGCTGCCTACCCCCTTCGAAAGTGCAGGTCCTAAATGACCTTTTTTCTCTGTTCCCTCACCACAATCCAGATTCTTTTGGGGAGTTACCAGTGCAGAAACCATACCAGGAAGTACTTAATTTATTAAGCTACTGCTTTTCTTAATCTTAGTGGAGATATTTACTGATAAACACCTACCTACGCAGCATGCTCATGTCGTTCCTAAATGAGCTTTTATCTCTCTCCCCTCACCAGAAATCAGATTCTTCGGACGAGTTCCCAGTACATTATCCTTTCCCCTGTGTAATTACCATAACAAGCTCCAGCTGTTTTTATTCTCAGAAGGTTTACTCCCTGATATACAGCTGCCTACCCCCTTCGTAAGTGCAGGTCCTAAATTAGCTTTTTTCTCTGTTCCCTCACCACAATCCAGATTCTTTTGGGGAGTTACCAGTACAGTAACCATACCAGGAAGTACTTAATTTATTAAGCTACTGTTTTTCTTAATCTCAGTGGAGATATTTACTGATAAACAGCTACCTACGCAGCATGTTCATGTCGTTCCTAAATGAGCTTTTATCTCTCTCCCCTCACCACAAATCAGATTCTTCTGAGGAGTTCCCAGTACATTATCCTTTCCCCTGTGTAATTACCTTAACAAACTCCAGCTGTTTTTATTCTCAGAAGGTTTACTCCCTGATATACAGCTGCCTATCCCCTTCGTAAGTGCAGGTCCTAAATGAGATTTTTTCTCTCTTCCCTCACCACAATCCAGATACTTTTGGGGAGTTACCAGTACAGTAACCATACCAGGAAGTACTTAATTTATTAAGCTACTGCTTTTCTTAATCTCAGTGGAGATATTTACTGATAAACAGCTACATACGCAGCATGTTCATGTCGTTCCTAAATGAGCTTTTATCTCTCTCCCCTCACCACAAATCAGATTCTTCTGAGGAGTTCCCAGTACAGTATCCTTTCCCCTGTGTAATTACCTTAACAAGCTCCAGCTGTTTTTATTCTCAGAAGGTTTACTCTCTGATATACTGCTGCCTACCCCCTTCGTAAGTGCAGGTCCTAAATGAGCTTTTTTCTCTGTTCCCTCACCACAATCCAGATTCTTTTGGGGAGTTACCAGTACAGTAACCATACCAGGAAGTACTTAATTTATTAAGCTACTGCTCTTCTTAATCTCAGTGGAGATATTTACTGATAAACAGCTACCTACGCAGCATGTTCATGTCGTTCCTAAATGAGCTTTTATCTCTCTCCCCTCACCACAAATCAGATTCTTCTGAGGAGTTCCCAGTACATTATCCTTTCCCCTGTGTAATTACCTTAACAAGCTCCAGCTGTTTTTATTCTCAGAAGGTTTACTCCCTGATATACAGCTGCCTACCCCCTTCGTAAGTGCAGGTCCTAAATGAGCTTTTTTCTCTGTTCCCTCACCACAATCCAGATTCTTTTGGGGAGTTACCAGTACAGTAACCATACCAGGAAGTACTTAATTTATTAAGCTACTGCTTTTCTTAATCTCAGTGGAGATATTTACTGATAAACAGCAACCTACGCAGCAGGTTCATGTCGTTCCTATATGAGCTATTATCTCTCTCCCCTCACCACAAATCAGATTCTTCTGAGTAGTACCTAGTACATTATCCTTTCCCCTGTGTAATTACCTTTACATGCTCCAGCTGTTTTTATTCTCAGAAGGTGTACTCCCTGATATACAGCTGCCTACCCCCTTCATAAGTGAAGGTCCTAAATGAGCTTTTTTCTCTGTTCCCAAACCACAATCCAGATTCTTTTGGGGAGTTACCAGTACAGTAACCATACCAGGAAGTACTTAATTTATTAAGCTACTGCTTTTCTTAATCTCAGTGGAGATATTTACTGATAAACAGCTACCTATGCAGCATGTTCATGTCGTTCCTAAATGAGCTTTTTTCTCTCTCCCCTCACCACAAATCAGATTCTTCTGAGGAGTTCCCAGTACTTTATCCTTTCCCCTGTGTAATTACCTTAACAAGCTCCAGCTGTTTTTATTCTCAGAAGGTTTACTCCCTGATATACAGCTGCCTACCCCCTTCGTAAGTGCAGGTCCTAAATGAGATTTTTTCTCTGTTCCCTCACCACAATCCAGATTCTTTTGGGGAGTTTCCAGTACAGTATCCATACCAGGAAGTACTTAATTTATTAAGCTACTGCTTTTCTTAATCTCAGTGGAGATATTTACTGATAAACAGCTACCTACACAGCATGTACATGTCGCTCCTAAATGAGCTTTTATCTCTCTCCCGTCACCACAAATCAGATTCTTCTGAGGAATTCCCAGTACATTATCCTTTCCCCTGTGTAATTACCTTAACAAGCTCCAGCTGTTTTTATTCTCAGAAGGTTTACTCCCTGATATACTGCTGCCTACCCCCTTCGTAAGTGCAGGTCCTAAATGAGCTTTTTTCTCTGTTCCCTCACCACAATCCAGATTCTTTTGGGGAGTTACCAGTAGAGTAACCATATCAGGAAGTACTTAATTTATTAAGCTACTGCTTTTCTTAATCTCAGTGGAGATATTTACTGATAAACAGCTACCTACGCAGCATGTTCATGTCGTTCCTAAATGAGCTTTTATCTCTCTCCCCTCACCACAAATCAGATTCTTCTGACGCGTTCCCAGTACATTATCCTTTCCCCTGTGTAATTACCATCACAAGCTCCAGCTGTTTTTATTCTCAGAAGATTTACTCCCTGATATACAGCTGCCTACCCCCTTCGTAAGTGCAGGTCCTAAATGAGCTTTTTTCTCTGTTCCCTCACCACAATCCAGATTCTTTTTTGGAGTGACCAGTACAGTAACCATACCAGGAAGTACTTAATTTATTAAGCTACTGCTTTTCTTAATCTCAGTGGAGATATTTACTGATAAACAGCTACCTACGCAGCATGTTCATGTCATTCTTAAATGAGCTTTAATCTCTCTCAGCTCACCAGAAATCAGATTCTTCTGAGGAGTTCCCAGTACATTATCCTTTCCCCTGTGTATTTACCTTAACAAGCTCCAGCTGTTTTTATTCTCAGAAGGTTTACTCCCTGATATACAGCTGCCTACCCCCTTCGAAAGTGCAGGTCCTAAATGACCTTTTTTCTCTGTTCCCTCACCACAATCCAGATTCTTTTGGGGAGTTACCAGTGCAGAAACCATACCAGGAAGTACTTAATTTATTAAGCTACTGCTTTTCTTAATCTTAGTGGAGATATTTACTGATAAACACCTACCTACGCAGCATGCTCATGTCGTTCTTAAATGAGCTTTTATCTCTCTCCCCTCACCAGAAATCAGATTCTTCGGACGAGTTCCCAGTACATTATCCTTTCCCCTGTGTAATTACCATAACAAGCTCCAGCTGTTTTTATTCTCAGAAGGTTTACTCCCTGATATACAGCTGCCTACCCCCTTCGTAAGTGCAGGTCCTAAATTAGCTTTTTTCTCTGTTCCCTCACCACAATCCAGATTCTTTTGGGGAGTTACCAGTACAGTAACCATACCAGGAAGTACTTAATTTATTAAGCTACTGTTTTTCTTAATCTCAGTGGAGATATTTACTGATAAACAGCTACCTACGCAGCATGTTCATGTCGTTCCTAAATGAGCTTTTATCTCTCTCCCCTCACCACAAATCAGATTCTTCTGAGGAGTTCCCAGTACATTATCCTTTCCCCTGTGTAATTACCTTAACAAGCTCCAGCTGTTTTTATTGTCAGAAGGTTTACTCCCTGATATACAGCTGCCTACCACCTTCGTAAGTGCCGGTCCTAAATGAGCTTTATTCTCTCTTCCCTCACCACAATCCAGATACTTTTGGGGAGTTACCAGTACAGTAACCATACCAGGAAGTACTTAATTTATTAAGCTACTGCTTTTCTTAATCTCAGTGGAGATATTTACTGATAAACAGCTACATACGCAGCATGTTCATGTCGTTCCTAAATGAGCTTTTATCTCTCTCCCCTCACCACAAATCAGATTCTTCTGAGGAGTTCCCAGTACAGTATCCTTTCCCCTGTGTAATTACCTTAACAAGCATCAGCTGTTTTTATTCTCAGAAGGTTTACTCCCTGATATACAGCTGCCTTCCCCCTTCGAAAGTGCAGGTCCTAAATGAGCTTTTTTCTCTGTTCCCAAACCACAATCCAGATTCTTTTGGGGAGTTACCAGTACAGTAACCATACCAGGAAGGACTTAATTTATTAAGCTACTGCTTTTCTTAATCTCAGTGGAGATATTTACTGATAAACAACTACCTACGCAGCATGTTCATTTCGTTCCTAAATGAGCTGTTATCTCTCTCCCCTCACCACGAATCAGATTCTTCTGAGGAGTTCCCAGTACATTATCCTTTCCCCTGTGTAATTACCTTAACAAGCTCCAGCTGTTTTTATTCTCAGAAGGTTTACTCCCTGATATACAGCTGTCTACCCCCTTCGTAAGTGAAGGTCCTAAATGAGCTTTTTTCTCTGTTCCCTCACCGCAATCCAGATTGTGTTGGGGAGTTACCAGTACAGTAACCATACCAGGAAGTACTTAATTTATTAAGCTACTGCTTTTCTTAATCTCAGTGGAGATATTTACTGATAAACAGCTACGTACGCAGCATGTTCATGTCGTTCCTAAATGAGCTTTTATCTCTCTCCCCTCACCACAAATCAGATTCTTCTGAGGAGTTCCCAGTACTTTATCCTTTCCCCTGTGTAATTACCTTAACAAGCTCCAGCTGTTTTTATTCTCAGAAGGTTTACTCCCTGATATACAGCTGCCTACCCCCTTCGAAAGTGCAAGGTCCTAAATGAGCTTTTTTCTCTGTTAACCCACCAAAATCCAGATTCTTTGGGGAGATACCAGTACAGTAACCAAACCAGGAAGTACTTAATTTATTAAGCTACTGCTTTTCTTAATCTCAGTGGAGATATTTACTGATAAACAGCTACCTACACAGCATGTTCATGTCGTTCCTAAATGAGCTTTTATCTCTCTCCCCTCACCACAAATCAGATTCTTCTGAATTGTTCCCAGTACATTATCCTTTCAGCTGTGTAATTACCTTAACAAGCTCCAGCTGTTTTTATTCTCAGAAGGTTTACTCCCCGATATACAGCTGCCTACCCCCTTCGTAAGTGCAGGTCCTAAATGAGCTTTTTTCTCTGTTCCCTCACCACAATCCAGATTCTTTTGGGGAGTTACCAGTACAGTAACCATACCAGGAAGTACTTAATTTATTAAGCTACTGCTTTTCTTAATCTCAGTGGAGATATTTACTGATAAACTGCTACCTACGCAGCAGGTTCATGTCGTTCCTAAATGAGCTATTATCTCTCTCCCCTCACCACAAATCAGATTCTTCTGAGTAGTACCTAGTACATTATCCTTTCCCCTGTGTAATTACCTTTACATGCTCCAGCTGTTTTTATTCTCAGAAGGTGTACTCCCTGATATACAGCTGCCTAACCCCTTCATAAGTGAAGGTCCTAAATGAGCTTTTTTCTCTGTTCCCAAACCACAATCCAGATTCTTTTGGGGAGTTACCAGTACAGTAACCATACCAGGAAGTACTTAATTTATTAAGCTACTGCTTTTCTTAATCTCAGTGGAGATATTTACTGATAAACAGCTACCTATGCAGCATGTTCATGTCGTTCCTAAATGAGCTTTTATCTCTCTCCCCTCACCACAAATCAGATTCTTCTGAGGAGTTCCCAGTACATTATCCTTTCCCCTGTGTAATTACCTTAACAAGCTCCAGCTGTTTTTATTCTCAGAAGGTTTACTCCCTGATATACAGCTGCCTACCCCCTTCTTAAGTGCAGGTCCTAAATGAGATTTTTTCTCTGTTCCCTCACCACAATCCAGATTCTTTTGGGGAGTTTCCAGTACAGTATCCATACCAGGAAGTACTTAATTTATTAAGCTACTGCTTTTCTTAATCTCAGTGGAGATATTTACTGATAAACAGCTACCTACACAGCATGTACATGTCGCTCCTAAATGAGCTTTTATCTCTCTCCCGTCACCACAAATCAGATTCTTCTGAGGAGTTCCCAGTACATTATCCTTTCCCCTGTGTAATTACCTTAACAAGCTCCAGCTGTTTTTATTCTCAGAAGGTTTACTCCCTGATATACTGCTGCCTACCCCCTTCGTAAGTGCAGGTCCTAAATGAGCTTTTTTCTCTGTTCCCTCACCACAATCCAGATTCTTTTGGGGAGTTACCAGTACAGTAACCATATCAGGAAGTACTTAATTTATTAAGCTACTGCTTTTCTTAATCTCAGTGGAGATATTTACTGATAAACAGCTACCTACGCAGCATGTTCATGTCGTTCCTAAATGAGCTTTTATCTCTCTCCCCTCACCACAAATCAGATTCTTCTGAGGAGTTCCCAGTACATTATCCTTTCCCCTGTGTAATTACCATCACAAGCTCCAGCTGTTTTTATTCTCAGAAGGTTTACTCCCTGATATACAGCTGCCTACCCCCTTCGTAAGTGCAGGTCCTAAATGAGCTTTTTTCTCTGTTCCCTCACCACAATCCAGATTCTTTTGGGGAGTTACCAGTACAGTAACCATACCAGGAAGTACTTAATTTATTAAGCTACTGCTTTTCTTAATCTCAGTGGAGATATTTACTGATAAATACCTACGTATGCAGCATGTTCATGTCGTTCCTAAATGAGCTTTTAACTCTCTCCCCTCACCACAAATCAGATTCTTCTGAGGAGTTCCCAGTACAGTATCCTTTCCCCTGTGTAATTACCTTAACAAGCTCCAGCTGTTTTTATTCTCAGAAGGTTTACTCTCTGATATACTGCTGCCTACCCCCTTCGTAAGTGCAGGTCCTAAATGAGCTTTTTTCTCTGTTCCCTCACCACAATCCAGATTCTTTTGGGGAGTTACCAGTACAGTAACCATACCAGGAAGTACTTAATTTATTAAGCTACTGCTCTTCTTAATCTCAGTGGAGATATTTACTGATAAACAGCTACCTACGCAGCATGTTCATGTCGTTCCTAAATGAGCTTTTATCTCTCTCCCCTCACCACAAATCAGATTCTTCTGAGGAGTTCCCAGTACATTATCCTTTCCCCTGTGTAATTACCTTAACAAGCATCAGCTGTTTTTTTTTCTCAGAAGGTTTACTCCCTGATATACAGCTGCCTTCCCCCTTCGAAAGTGCACGTCCTAAATGAGCTTTTTTCTCTGTTCCCAAACCACAATCCAGATTCTTTTGGGGAGTTACCAGTACAGTAACCATACCAGGAAGGACTTAATTTATTAAGCTACTGCTTTTCTTAATCTCAGTGGAGATATTTACTGATAAACAACTACCTACGCAGCATGTTCATTTCGTTCCTAAATGAGCTGTTATCTCTCTCCCCTCACCACGAATCAGATTCTTCTGAGGAGTTCCCAGTACATTATCCTTTCCCCTGTGTAATTACCTTAACAAGCTCCAGCTGTTTTTATTCTCAGAAGGTTTACTCCCTGATATACAGCTGTCTACCCCCTTCGTAAGTGAAGGTCCTAAATGAGCTTTTTTCTCTGTTCCCTCACCGCAATCCAGATTGTGTTGGGGAGTTACCAGTACAGTAACCATACCAGGAAGTACTTAATTTATTAAGCTACTGCTTTTCTTAATCTCAGTGGAGATATTTACTGATAAACAGCTACGTACGCAGCATGTTCATGTCGTTCCTAAATGAGCTTTTATCTCTCTCCCCTCACCACAAATCAGATTCTTCTGAGGAGTTCCCAGTACTTTATCCTTTCCCCTGTGTAATTACCTTAACAAGCTCCAGCTGTTTTTATTCTCAGAAGGTTTACTCCCTGATATACAGCTGCCTACCCCTTCGAAAGTGCAAGGTCCTAAATGAGCTTTTTTCTCTGTTAACCCACCAAAATCCAGATTCTTTGGGGAGATACCAGTACAGTAACCAAACCAGGAAGTACTTAATTTATTAAGCTACTGCTTTTCTTAATCTCAGTGGAGATATTTACTGATAAACAGCTACCTACACAGCATGTTCATGTCGTTCCTAAATGAGCTTTTATCTCTCTCCCCTCACCACAAATCAGATTCTTTTGAATTGTTCCCAGTACATTATCCTTTCAGCTGTGTAATTACCTTAACAAGCTCCAGCTGTTTTTATTCTCAGAAGGTTTACTCCCTGATATACAGCAGCCTACCCCCTTCGTAAGTGCAGGTCCTAAATGAGCTTTTTTCTCTGTTCCCTCACCACAATCCAGATTCTTTTGGGGAGTTACCAGTACAGTAACCATACCAGGAAGTACTTAATTTATTAAGCTACTGCTTTTCTTAATCTCAGTGGAGATATTTACTGATAAACAGCTACCTACGCAGCAGGTTCATGTCGTTCCTAAATGAGCTATTATCTCTCTCCCCTCACCACAAATCAGATTCTTCTGAGTAGTACCTAGTACATTATCCTTTCCCCTGTGTAATTACCTTTACATGCTCCAGCTGTTTTTATTCTCAGAAGGTGTACTCCCTGATATACAGCTGCCTAACCCCTTCATAAGTGAAGGTCCTAAATGAGCTTTTTTCTCTGTTCCCAAACCACAATCCAGATTCTTTTGGGGAGTTACCAGTACAGTAACCATACCAGGAAGTACTTAATTTATTAAGCTACTGCTTTTCTTAATCTCAGTGGAGATATTTACTGATAAATAGCTACGTATGCAGCATGTTCATGTCGTTCCTAAATGAGCTTTTAACTCTCTCCCCTCACCACAAATCAGATTCTTCTGAGGAGTTCCCAGTACTTCACCTTTTCCCCTGTGTAATTACCTTAACAAGCTCCAGCTGTTTTTATTCTCGGAAGGTTTACTCCCTGATATACAGCTGCCTACCCCCTTCGAAAGTGCAGGTCCTAAATGACCTTTTTTCTCTGTTCCCTCACCACAATCCAGATTCTTTTGGGGAGTTACCAGTACAGAAACCATACCAGGAAGTACTTAATTTATTAAGCTACTGCTTTTCTTAATCTCAGTGGAGATATTTACTGATAAACAGCTACCTACGCAGCATGTTCATGTCGTTCCTAAATGAGCTTTTATCTCTCTCCCCTCACCAGAAATCAGATTCTTCTGACGAGTGCCCAGTACATTATCCTTTACCCTGTGTAATTACCATAACAAGCTCCAGCTGTTTTTATTCTCAGAAGGTTTACTCCCTGATATACAGCTGCCTACCCCCTTCATAAGTGAAGGTCCTAAATGAGCTTTTTTCTCTGTTCCCAAACCACAATCCAGATTCTTTTGGGGAGTTACCAGTACAGTAACCATACCAGGAAGTACTTAATTTATTAAGCTACTGCTTTTCTTAATCTCAGTGGAGATATTTACTGATAAACAGCTACC
Source organism: Perognathus longimembris pacificus (assembly GCF_023159225.1). Classification (NCBI taxonomy): domain Eukaryota; kingdom Metazoa; phylum Chordata; class Mammalia; order Rodentia; family Heteromyidae; genus Perognathus; species Perognathus longimembris. Next base: position 15,039 of record NW_025959937.1, on the reverse strand, counting down.
TATGCAGCATGTTCATGTCGTTCCTAAATGAGCTTTTATCTCTCTCCCCTCACCACAAATCAGATTCTTCTGAGGAGTTCCCAGTACATTATCCTTTCCCCTGTGTAATTACCTTAACAAGCTCCAGCTGTTTTTATTCTCAGAAGGTTTACTCCCTGATATACAGCTGCCTACCCCCTTCGAAAGTGCAGGTCCTAAATGACCTTTTTTCTCTGTTCCCTCACCACAATCCAGATTCTTTTGGGGAGTTACCAGTACAGAAACCATACCAGGAAGTACTTAATTTATTAAGCTACTGCTTTTCTTAATCTCAGTGGAGATATTTACTGATAAACACCTACCTACGCAGCATGTTCATGTCGTTCCTAAATGAGCTTTTATCTCTCTCCCCTCACCAGAAATCAGATTCTTCTGACGAGTTCCCAGTACATTATCCTTTACCCTGTGTAATTACCATAACAAGCTCCAGCTGTTTTTATTCTCAGAAGGTTTACTCCCTGATATACAGCTGCCTACCCCCTTCGTAAGTGCAGGTCCTAAATGAGATTTTTTCTCTGTTCCCTCACCACAATCCAGATTCTTTTGGGGAGTTACCAGTACAGGAACCATACCAGGAAGTACTTAATTTATTAAGCTACTGCTTTTCTTAATCTCAGTGGAGATATTTACTGATAAACAGCTACCTACGCAGCATGTTCATGTCGTTCATAAATTAGCTTTTATCTCTCTCCGCTCACCACAAATCAGATTCTTCTGAGGAGTTCCCAGTACATTATCCTTTCCCCTGTGTAATTACCTTAACAAGCTCCAGCTGTTTTTATTCTCAGAAGGTTTACTCCCTGATATACAGTTGCCTACCCCCTTCGAAAGTGCAGTTCTTAAATGAGCTTTTTTCTCTGTTCCCTCACCACAATCCAGATTCTTTTGGGGAGTTACCAGTACAGTAACCATACCAGGAAGTACTTAATTTAGTAAGCTACTGCTTTTCTTAATCTCAGTGGAGATACTTACTGATAAACAGCTACCTACGCAGTATGTTCATGTCGTTCCTAAATGAGCTTTTATCTCTCTCCCCTCACCACGAATCAGATTCTTCTGAGGAGTTCCCAGTACATTATCCTTTCCCCTGTGTAATTACCTTAACAAACTCCAGCTGTTTTTATTCTCAGAAGGTGTACTCCCTGATATACAGGTGCCTACCCCCTTCATAAGTGAAGGTGCTAAATGAGCTTTTTTCTCTGTTCCCAAACCACAATCCAGATTCTTTTGGGGAGTTACCAGTACAGTAACCATACCAGGAAGTACTTAATTTATTAAGCTACTGCTTTTCTTAATCTCAGTGGAGATATTTACTGATAAACAGCTACCTATGCAGCATGTTCACGTCGTTCCAAATAGAGCTTTTAACTCTCTCCCCTCACCACAAATCATATTCTTCTGAGGAGTTCCCAGTACATTATCCTTTCCCCTGTGTAATTACCTTAACAAGCTCCAGCTGTTTTTATTCTCAGAAGGTTTACTCCCTGATATACAGCTGCCTACCCCCTTCGTAAGTGAAGGTCCTAAATGAGATTTTTTCTCTGTTCCCTCACCACAATCCAGATTCTTTTGGGGAGTTTCCAGTACAGTATCCAATACAGGAAGTACTTAATTTATTAAGCTACTGCTTTTCTTAATCTCAGTGGAGATATTTACTGATAAACAGCTACCTACGCAGCATGTTCATGTCGTTCCTAAATGAGCTTTTATCTCTCTCCCCTCACCACAATTCAGATTCTTCTGAGGAGTTCCCAGTACATTATCCTTTCCCCTGTGTAATTACCTTAACAAGCTCCAGCTGTTTTTATTCTCAGAAGGTTTACTCCCTGATAAACTGCTGCCTACCCCCTTCTTAAATGCAAATCCTAAATGAGCTTTTTTCTCTGTTCCCTCACCACAATCCAGATTCTTTTGGGGAGTTACCAGTACAGTAACCATACCAGGAAGTACTTAATTTATTAAGCTACTGCTTTTCTTAATCTCAGTTTAGATATTTACTGATAAACAGCTACCTATGCAGCATGTTTATGTCGTTCCTAAATGAGCTTTTATCTCTCTCCCCTCACCACAAATCAGATTCTTCGGAGAAGTTCCCAGTACATTATCATTCCCCTGTGTAATTACCTTAACAAGCTCCAGCTGTTTTTATTCTCAGAAGGTTTACTCCCTGATATACAGCTGCCTACCCCCTTCGTAAGTGCAGGTCCTAAATGAGCTTTTTTTCTCTGTTCCCTCAACACAATCCAGATTCTTATGTGGAGTTACCGGTACAGTACCCATACAAGTAAGTACTTAATTTATTAAGCTACTGCTTTTCTTAATCTCAGTGGAGATATTTACTGATAAACAGCTACCTACGCAGCATGTTCATGTCGTTCCTAAATGAGCTTTTATCTCTCTCCCCTCACCACAAATCAGATTCTTCTGAGGAGTTGCCAGTACATTATCCTTTCCCCTGTGTAATTACGTTAACAAGCTCCAGCTGTTTTTATTCTCAGAAAGTTTACTCCCTGATATACAGCTGCCTACCCCATTCGTAAGTGCAGGTCTTAAATGAGCTTTTTTCTCTGTTCCCTCACCACAATCCAGATTCTTTGGGGGAGTTACCAATACAGTAACCATTCTAGGAAGTACTTAATTTATTAAGCTACTGCTTTTCTTAATCTCAGTGGAGATATTTACTGATAAACAGCTACCTACGCAGCATGTTCATGTCTTTCCTAAATGAGCTTTTATCTCTCTCCCCTCACCACAAATCAGATTCTTCTGAATTGTTCCCAGTACATTATCATTTCCCCTGTGTAATTAACGTAACAAGCTCCAGCTGTTTTTATTTTCAGAAGGTTTTCTCCCTGATATACAGCTGCCTACCCCCTTCGTAAGTGCAGGTCCTAAATGAGCTTGTTTCTCTGTTCCCTCACCACAATCCAGATTCTTTTGGGGAGTTACCAGTACAGTAACCATACCAGGAAGTACTTAATTTATTAAGCTACTGCTTTTCTTAATCTCAGTGGAGATATTTACTGATAAACAGCTACCTAAGCAGCATGTTCATGTCGTTCCTAAATGAGCTTTTATCTCTCTCCCCTCACCACAAATCAGATTCTTGTGAGGAGTTCCCAGTACATTATCCTTTCCCCTGTGTAATTACCTTAACTAGCTCCAGCTGTTTTTATTCTCAGAAGGTTTACTCCCTGATATACAGCTGCCTACCCCCTTGGTAAGTGCAGGTCCTAAATGAGCTTTTTTCTCTGTTCCCTCACCACAATCCAGATTCTTTTGGGGAGTTACCAGTACAGTAACCATACCAGGAAGTACTTAATTTATTAAGCTACTGCTTTTCTTAATCACAGTGGAGATATTTACTGATAAACAGCTACCTACGCAGCATGTTCATGTCGTTCCTAAATGAGCTTTTATCTTTCTCCCCTCACCACAAATCAGATTCTTCTGAGGAGTTCCCAGTACATTGTCCTTTCCCCTGTGTAATTACCTTAACAAGCTCCAGCTGTTTTTATTCTCAGAAGGTTTACTCCCTGATATACAACTGCCTACCCCCTTCGTAAGTGCAGGTCCTAAATGAGCTTTTTTCTCTGTTCCCTCACCACAATCCAGATTCTTTTGGGGAGTTACCAGTACAGTAACCATACCAGGAAGTACTTAATTTATTAAGCTACTGCTTTTCTTAATCTCAGTGGAGATATTTACTGATAAACAGCTACCTACGCAGCATGTTCATCTCGTTCCTAAATGAGTTTTTATCTCTCTCCCCTCACCACAAATCAGATTCTTCTGAGGAGTTCCCAGTACATTATCCTTTCCCCTGTGTAATTACCTTAACAAGCTCCAGCTGTTTTTATTCTCAGAAGGTGTACTCCCTGATATACAGCTTCCTACCCCCTTCGTAATTGCAGGTCCTAAATGAGCTTTTTTCTCTGTTCCCTCACCACAATCCAGATTCTTTTGGGGAGTTACCAGTACAGTAACCATACCAGGAAGTACTTAATTTATTAAGCTACTGCTTTTCTTAATCTCAGTGGAGATATTTACTGATAAATAGCTACGTATGCAGCATGTTCATGTCGTTCCTAAATGAGCTTTTAACTCTCTCCCCTCACCACAAATCATATTCTTCTGAGGAGTTCCCAGTACATTATCCTTTCCCCTGTGTAATTACCTGAACAAGCTCCAGCTGTTTTTATTCTCAGAAGGTTTACTCCCTGATAAACTGCTGCCTACCCCCTTCGTAAGTGAAGGTCCTAAATGAGATTTTTTCTCTGTTCCCTCACCACAATCCAGATTCTTTTGGGGAGTTTCCAGTACAGTAACCATTCTAGGAAGGACTTAATTTATTAAGCTACTGCTTTTCTTAATCTCAGTGGAGATATTGACTGATAAACAGCTACCTACGCAGCATGTTCATGTCTTTCCTAAATGAGCTTTTATCTCTCTCCCCTCACCACAAATCAGATTCTTCTGAATTGTTCCCAGTACATTATCATTTCCCCTGTGTAATTAACTTAACAAGCTCCAGCTGTTTTTATTTTCAGAAGGTTTTCTCCCTGATATACAGCTGCCTACCCCCTTCGTAAGTGCAGGTCCTAAATGAGCTTTTTTCTCTGTTCCCTCACCACAATCCAGATTGTTTTGGGGAGTTACCAGTACAGTAACCATACCAGGAAGTACTTAATTTATTAAGCTACTGCTTTTCTTAATCTCAGTGGAGATATTTACTGATAAACAGCTACCTAAGCAGCATGTTCATGTCGTTCCTAAATGAGCTTTTATCACTCTCCCCTCACCACAAATCAGATTCTTGTGAGGAGTTCCCAGTACATTATCCTTTCCCCTGTGTAATTACCTTAACTAGCTCCAGCTGTTTTTATTCTCAGAAGGTTTACTCCCTGATATACAGCTGCCTACCCCCTTGGTAAGTGCAGGTCCTAAATGAGCTTTTTTCTCTGTTCCCTCACCACAATCCAGATTCTTTTGGGGAGTTACCAGTACAGTAACCATACCAGGAAGTACTTAATTTATTAAGCTACTGCTTTTCTTAATCTCAGTGGAGATATTTACTGATAAACAGCTACCTACGCAGCATGTTCATGTCGTTCCTAAATGAGCTATTATCTTTCTCCCCTCACCACAAATCAGATTCTTCTGAGGAGTTCCCAGTACATTGTCCTTTCCCCTGTGTAATTACCTTAACAAGCTCCAGCTGTTTTTATTCTCAGAAGGTTTACTCCCTGATATACAACTGCCTACCCCCTTCGTAAGTGCAGGTCCTAAATGAGCTTTTTTCTCTGTTCCCTCACCACAATCCAGATTCTTTTGGGGAGTTACCAGTACAGTAACCATACCAGGAAGTACTTAATTTATTAAGCTACTGCTTTTCTTAATCTCAGTGGAGATATTTACTGATAAACAGCTACCTATGCAGCATGTTCATCTCGTTCCTAAATGACCTTTATCTCTCTCCCGTCACCACAAATCAGATTCTTCTGAGGAGTTCCCAGTACATTATCCTTTCCCCTGTGTAATTACCTTAACAAGCTCCAGCTGTTTTTATTCTCAGAAGGTGTACTCCCTGATATACAGCTTCCTACCCCCTTCGTAATTGCAGGTCCTAAATGAGCTTTTTTCTCTGTTCCCTCACCACAATCCAGATTCTTTTGGGGAGTTACCAGTACAGTAACCATACCAGGAAGTAGTTAATTTATTAAGCTACTGCTTTTCTTAATCTCATTGGAGATATTTACTGATAAATAGCTACGTATGCAGCATGTTCATGTCGTTCCTAAATGAGCTTTTAACTCTCTCCCCTCACCACAAATCAGATTCTTCTGAGGAGTTCCCAGTACTTCACCTTTTCCCCTGTGTAATTACCTTAACAAGCTCCAGCTGTTTTTATTCTCAGAAGGTTTACTCCCTGATATACAGCTGCCTACCCCCTTCGAAAGTGCAGGTCCTAAATGACCTTTTTTCTCTGTTCCCTCACCACAATCCAGATTCTTTTGGGGAGTTACCAGTACAGAAACCATACCAGGAAGTACTTAATTTATTAAGCTACTGCTTTTCTTAATCTCAGTGGAGATATTTACTGATAAACACCTACCTACGCAGCATGTTCATGTCGTTCCTAAATGAGCTTTTATCTCTCTCCCCTCACCAGAAATCAGATTCTTCTGACGAGTTCCCAGTACATTATCCTTTCCCCTGTGTAATTACCATAACAAGCTCCAGCTGTTTTTATTCTCAGAAGGTTTACTCCCTGATATACAGCTGCCTACCCCCTTCGTAAGTGCAGGTCCTAAATGAGCTTTTTTCTCTGTTCCCTCACCACAATCCAGATTCTTTTGGGGAGTTACCAGTACAGTAACCATACCAGGAAGTACTTAATTTATTAAGCTACTGTTTTTCTTAATCTTAGTGGAGATATTTACTGATAAACAGCTACCTACGCAGCATGTTCATGTCGTTCCTAAATGAGCTTTTATCTCTCTCCCCTCACCACAAATCAGATTCTTCTGAGGAGTTCCCAGTACATTATCCTTTCCCCTGTGTAATTACCTTAACAAGCTCCAGCTGTTTTTATTCTCAGAAGGTTTACTCCCTGATATACAGCTGCCTACCCCCTTCGTAAGTGCAGGCCCTAATTGAGCTTTATTCTCTCTTCCCTCACCACAATCCAGATACTTTTGGGGAGTTACCAGTACAGTAACCATACCAGGAAGTACTTAATTTATTAAGCTACTGCTTTTCTTAATCTCAGTGGAGATATTTACTGATAAACAGCTACCTACGCAGCATGTTCATGTCGTTCCTAAATGAGCTTTTATCTTTCTCCCCTCAACACAAATCAGATTCTTCTGAGGAGTTCCCAGTACATTGTCCTTTCCCCTGTGTAATTACCTTAACAAGCTCCAGCTGTTTTTATTCTCAGAAGGTTTACTCCCTGATATACAACTGCCTACCCCCTTCGTAGGTGCAGGTCCTAAATGAGCTTTTTTCTCTGTTCCCTCACCACAATCCAGATTCTTTTCGGGAGTTACCAGTACAGTAACCATACCAGGAAGTACTTAATTTATTAAGCTACTGCTTTTCTTAATCTCAGTGGAGATATTTACTGATAAACAGCTACCTACGCAGCATGTTCATCTCGTTCCTAAATGAGCTTTTATCTCTCTCCCCTCACCACAAATCAGATTCTTCTGAGGAGTTCCCAGTACATTATCCTTTCCCCTGTGTAATTACCTTAACAAGCTCCAGCTGTTTTTATTCTCAGAAGGTGTACTCCCTGATATACAGCTTCCTACCCCCTTCGTAATTGCAGGTCTTAAATGAGCTTTTTTCTCTGTTCCCTCACCACAATCCAGATTCTTTTGGGGAGTTACCAGTACAGTAACCATACCAGGAAGTACTTAATTTATTAAGCTACTGCTTTTCTTAATCTCAGTGGAGATATTTACTGATAAATAGCTACGTATGCAGCATGTTCATGTCGTTCCTAAATGAGCTTTTAACTCTCTCCCCTCACCACAAATCATATTCTTCTGAGGAGTTCCCAGTACATTATCCTCTCCCCTGTGTAATAACCTTAACAAGCTCCAGCTGTTTTTATTCTCTGAAGGTTTACTCCCTGATATACAGCTGCCTACCCCCTTCGTAAGTGAAGGTCCTAAATGAGCTTTTTTCTCTGTTCCCTCACCACAATCCAGATTCTTTTGGGGAGTTTCCAGTACAGTATCCATAACAGGAAGTACTTAATTTATTAAGCTACTGCTTTTCTTAATCTCAGTGGAGATATTTACTGATAAACAGCTACCTACGCAGCATGTTCATGTCGTTCCTAAATGAGCTTTTATCTCTCTCCCCTCACCACAATTCAGATTCTTCTGAGGAGTTCCCAGTACATTATCCTTTCCCCTGTGTAATTACCTTAACAAGCTCCAGCTGTTTTTATTCTCAGAAGGTTTACTCCCTGATAAACTGCTGCCTACCCCCTTCTTAAATGCAAATCCTAAATGAGCTTTTTTCTCTGTTCCCTCACCACAATCCAGATTCTTTTGGGGAGTTACCAGTACAGTAACCATACCAGGAAGTACTTAATTTATTAAGCTACTGCTTTTCTTAATCTCAGTTTAGATATTTACTGATAAACATCTACCTATGCAGCATGTTTATGTCGTTCCTAAATGAGCTTTTATCTCTCTCCCCTCACCACAAATCAGATTCTTCGGAGAAGTTCCCAGTACATTATCATTCCCCTGTGTAATTACCTTAACAAGCTCCAGCTGTTTTTATTCTCAGAAGGTTTACTCCCTGATATACAGCTGCCTACCCCCTTCGTAAGTGCAGGTCCTAAATGAGCTTTTTTTCTCTGTTCCCTCAACACAATCCAGATTCTTATGTGGAGTTACCGGTACAGTACCCATACCAGTAAGTACTTAATTTATTAAGCTACTGCTTTTCTTAATCTCAGTGGAGATATGTACTGATAAACAGCTACCTACGCAGCATGTTCATGTCGTTCCTAAATGAGCTTTTATCTCTCTCCCCTCACCACAAATCAGATTCTTCTGAGGAGTTGCCAGTACATTATCCTTTCCCCTGTGTAATTACGTTAACAAGCTCCAGCTGTTTTTATTCTCAGAAGGTTTACTCCCTGATATACAGCTGCCTACCCCATTCGTAAGTGCAGGTCCTAAATGAGATTTTTCTCTGTTCCCTCACCACAATCCAGATTCTTTTGGGGAGTTACCAATACAGTAACCATTCTAGGAAGTACTTAATTTATTAAGCTACTGCTTTTCTTAATCTCAGTGGAGATATTTACTGATAAACAGCTACCTACGCAGCATGTTCATGTCTTTCCTAAATGAGCTTTTATCTCTCTCCCCTCACCACAAATCAGATTCTTCTGAATTGTTCCCAGTACATTATCATTTCCCCTGTGTAATTAACTTAACAAGCTCCAGCTGTTTTATTTTCAGAAGGTTTTCTCCCTGATATACAGCTGCCTACCCCCTTCGTAAGTGCAGGTCCTAAATGAGCTTTTTTCTCTGTTCCCTCACCACAATCCAGATTCTTTTGGGGAGTTACCAGTACAGTAACCATACCAGGAAGTACTTAATTTATTAAGCTACTGCTTTTCTTAATCACAGTGGAGATATTAACTGATAAACAGCTACCTACGCAGCATGTTCATGTCGTTCCTAAATGAGCTTTTATCTTTCTCCCCTCACCACAAATCAGATTCTTCTGAGGAGTTCCCAGTACATTGTCCTTTCCCCTGTGTAATTACCTTAACAAGCTCCAGCTGTTTTTATTCTCAGAAGGTTTACTCCCTGATATACAACTGCCTACCCCCTTCGTAAGTGCAGGTCCTAAATGAGCTTTTTTCTCTGTTCCCTCACCACAATCCAGATTCTTTTGGGGAGTTACCAGTACAGTAACCATACCAGGAAGTACTTAATTTATTAAGCTACTGCTTTTCTTAATCTCAGTGGAGATATTTACTGATAAACAGCTACATACGCAGCATGTTCATCTCGTTCCTAAATGAGCTTTTATCTCTCTCCCCTCACCACAAATCAGATTCTTCTGAGGAGTTCCCAGTACATTATCCTTTCCCCTGTGTAATTACCTTAACAAGCTCCAGCTGTTTTTATTCTCAGAAGGTGTACTCCCTGATATACAGCTTCCTACCCCCTTCGTAATTGCAGGTCCTAAATGAGCTTTTTTCTCTGTTCCCTCACCACAATCCAGATTCTTTTGGGGAGTTACCAGTACAGTAACCATACCAGGAAGTACTTAATTTATTAAGCTACTGCTTTTCTTAATCTCAGTGGAGATATTTACTGATAAACAGCTACCTACGCAGCATGTTCATCTCGTTCCTAAATGAGCTTTTAACTCTCTCCCCTCACCACAAATCAGATTCTTCTGAGGAGTTCCCAGTACTTCACCTTTTCCCCTGTGTAATTACCTTAACAAGCTCCAGCTGTTTTTATTCTCAGAAGGTTTACTCCCTGATATACAGCTGCCTACCCCCTTCGAAAGTGCAGGTCCTAAATGACCTTTTTTCTCTGTTCCCTCACCACAATCCAGATTCTTTTGGGAGTTACCAGTACAGAAACCATACCAGGAAGTACTTAATTTATTAAGCTACTGCTTTTCTTAATATCAGTGGAGATATTTACTGATAAACACCTACCTATGCAGCATGTTCATGTCGTTCCTAAATGAGCTTTTATCTCTCTCCCCTCACCAGAAATCAGATTCTTCTGACGAGTTCCCAGTACATTATCCTTTACCCTGTGTAATTACCATAACAAGCTCCAGCTGTTTTTATTCTCAGAAGGTTTACTCCCTGATATACAGCTGCCTACCCCCTTCGTAAGTGCAGGTCCTAAATGAGATTTTTCTCTGTTCCCTCACCACAATCCAGAATCTTTTGGGGAGTTACCAGTACAGGAACCATACCAGGAAGTACTTAATTTATTAAGCTACTGCTTTTCTTAATCTCAGTGGAGATATTTACTGATAAACAGCTACCTACGCAGCATGTTCATGTCGTTCATAAATTAGCTTTTATCTCTCTCCGCTCACCACAAATCAGATTCTTCTGAGGAGTTCCCAGTACATTATCCTTTCCCCTGTGTAATTACCTTAACAAGCTCCAGGTGTTTTTATTCTCAGAAGGTTTACTCCCTGATATACAGTTGCCTACCCCCTTCGAAAGTGCAGTTCTTAAATGAGCTTTTTTCTCTGTTCCCTCACCACAATCCAGATTCTTTTGGGGAGTTACCAGTACAGTAACCATACCAGGAAGTACTTAATTTAGTAAGCTACTGCTTTTCTTAATCTCAGTGGAGATATTTACTGATAAACAGCTACCTACGCAGTATGTTCATGTCGTTCCTAAATGAGCTTTTATCTCTCTCCCCTCACCACGAATCAGATTCTTCTGAGGAGTTCCCGGTACATTATCCTTTCCCCTGTGTAATTACCTTAACAAACTCCAGCTGTTTTTATTCTCAGAAGGTGTACTCCCTGATATACAGGTGCCTACCCCCTTCATAAGTGAAGGTCCTAAATGAGCTTTTTTCTCTGTTCCCAAACCACAATCCAGATTCTTTTGGGGAGTTACCAGTACAGTAACCATACCAGGAAGTACTTAATTTATTAAGCTACTGCTTTTCTTAATCTCAGTGGAGATATTTACTGATAAACAGCTACCTATGCAGCATGTTCACGTCGTTCCAAATAGAGCTGTTAACTCTCTCCCCTCACCACAAATCATATTCTTCTGAGGAGTTCCCAGTACATTATCCTTTCCCCTGTGTAATTACCTTAACAAGCTCCAGCTGTTTTATTCTCAGAAGGTTTACTCCCTGATATACAGCTGCCTACCCCCTTCGTAAGTGAAGGTCCTAAATGAGATTTTTTCTCTGTTCCCTCACCACAATCCAGATTCTTTTGGGGAGTTTCCAGTACAGTATCCAATACAGGAAGTACTTAATTTATTAAGCTACTGCTTTTCTTAATCTCAGTGGAGATATTTACTGATAAACAGCTACCTACGCAGCATGTTCATGTCGTTCCTAAATGAGCTTTTATCTCTCTCCCCTCACCACAATTCAGATTCTTCTGAGGAGTTCCCAGTACATTATCCTTTCCCCTGTGTAATTACCTTAACAAGCTCCAGCTGTTTTTATTCTCAGAAGGTTACTCCCTGATAAACTGCTGCCTACCCCCTTCTTAAATGCAAATCCTAAATGAGCTTTTTTCTCTGTTCCCTCACCACAATCCAGATTCTTTTGGGGAGTTACCAGTACAGTAACCATACCAGGAAGTACTTAATTTATTAAGCTACTGCTTTTCTTAATCTCAGTTTAGATATTTACTGATAAACAGCTACCTATGCAGCATGTTTATGTCGTTCCTAAATGAGCTTTTATCTCTCTCCCCTCACCACAAATCAGATTCTTCGGAGAAGTTCCCAGTACATTATCATTCCCCTGTGTAATTACCTTAACAAGCTCCAGCTGTTTTTATTCTCAGAAGGTTTACTCCCTGATATACAGCTGCCTACCCCCTTCGTAAGTGCAGGTCCTAAATGAGCTTTTTTTCTCTGTTCCCTCAACACAATCCAGATTCTTATGTGGAGTTACCGGTACAGTACCCATACCAGTAAGTACTTAATTTATTAAGCTACTGCTTTTCTTAATCTCAGTGGAGATATTTACTGATAAACAGCTACCTACGCAGCATGTTCATGTCGTTCCTAAATGAGCTTTTATCTCTCTCCCCTCACCACAAATCAGATTCTTCTGAGGAGTTGCCAGTACATTATCCTTTCCCCTGTGTAATTACGTTAACAAGCTCCAGCTGTTTTTATTCTCAGAAGGTTTACTCCCTGATATACAGCTGCCTACCCCATTCGTAAGTGCAGGTCTTAAATGAGCTTTTTTCTCTGTTCCCTCACCACAATCCAGATTCTTTTGGGGAGTTACCAGTACAGTAACCATACCAGGAAGTACTTAATTTATTAAGCTACTGCTTTTCTTAATCACAGTGGAGATATTTACTGATAAACAGCTACCTACGCAGCATGTTCATGTCGTTCCTAAATGAGCTTTTATCTTTCTCCCCTCACCACAAATCAGATTCTTCTGAGGAGTTCCCAGTACATTGTCCTTTCCCCTGTGTAATTACCTTAACAAGCTCCAGCTGTTTTTATTCTCAGAAGGTTTACTCCCTGATATACAACTGCCTACCCCCTTCGTAAGTGCAGGTCCTAAATGAGCTTTTTTCTCTGTTCCTCACCACAATCCAGATTCTTTTGGGGAGTTACCAGTACAGTAACCATACCAGGAAGTACTTAATTTATTAAGCTACTGCTTTTCTTAATCTCAGTGGAGATATTTACTGATAAACAGCTACCTACGCAGCATGTTCATCTCGTTCCTAAATGAGCTTTTATCTCTCTCCCCTCACCACAAATCAGATTCTTCTGAGGAGTTCCCAGTACATTATCCTTTCCCCTGTGTAATTACCTTAACAAGCTCCAGCTGTTTTTATTCTCAGAAGGTGTACTCCCTGATATACAGCTTCCTACCCCCTTCGTAATTGCAGGTCCTAAATGAGCTTTTTTCTCTGTTCCCTCACCACAATCCAGATTCTTTTGGGGAGTTACCAGTACAGTAACCATACCAGGAAGTACTTAATTTATTAAGCTACTGCTTTTCTTAATCTCAGTGGAGATATTTACTGATAAATAGCTACGTATGCAGCATGTTCATGTCGTTCCTAAATGAGCTTTTAACTCTCTCCCCTCACCACAAATAATATTCTTCTGAGGAGTTCCCAGTACATTATCCTTTCCCCTGTGTAATTACCTTAACAAGCTCCAGCTGTTTTTATTCTCAGAAGGTTTACTCCCTGATATACAGCTGCCTACCCCCTTCGTAAGTGAAGGTCCTAAATGAGATTTTTTCTCTGTTCCCTCACCACAATCCAGATTCTTTTGGGGAGTTTCCAGTACAGTATCCATAACAGGAAGTACTTAATTTATTAAGCTACTGCTTTTCTTAATCTCAGTGGAGATATTTACTGATAAACAGCTACCTACGCAGCATGTTCATGTCGTTCCTAAATGAGCTTTTATCTCTCTCCCCTCACCACAATTCAGATTCTTCTGAGGAGTTCCTAGTACATTATCCTTTCCCCTGTGTAATTACCTTAACAAGCTCCAGCTGTTTTTATTCTCAGAAGGTTTACTCCCTGATAAACTGCTGCCTACCCCCTTCTTAAATGCAAATCCTAAATGAGCTTTTTTCTCTGTTCCGTCACCACAATCCAGATTCTTTTGGGGATTTACCAGTATAGTAACCATACCAGGAAGTACTTAATTTATTAAGCTACTGCTTTTCTTAATCTCAGTTTAGATATTTACTGATAAACAGCTACCTATGCAGCATGTTTATGTCGTTCCTAAATGAGCTTTTATCTCTCTCCCCTCACCACAAATCAGATTCTTCGGAGAAGTTCCCAGTACATTATCATTCCCCTGTGTAATTACCTTAACAAGCTCCAGCTGTTTTTATTCTGAGAAGGTTTACTCCCTGATATACAGCTGCCTACCCCCTTCGTAAGTGCAGGTCCTAAATGAGCTTTTTTTCTCTGTTCCCTCACCACAATCCAGATTCTTATGTGGAGTTACCGGTACAGTACCCATACCAGTAAGTACTTAATTTATTAAGCTACTGCTTTTCTTAATCTCAGTGGAGATATTTACTGATAAACAGCTACCTAAGCAGCATGTTCTTGTCGTTCCTAAATGAGCTTTTATCTCTCTCCCCTCACCACAAATCAGATTCTTGTGAGGAGTTCCCAGTACATTATCCTTTCCCCTGTGTAATTACCTTAACTATCTCCAGCTGTTTTTATTCTCAGAAGGTTTACTCCCTGATATACAGCTGCCTACCCCCTTCGTAAGTTCAGGTCCTAAATGAGCTTTTTTCTCTGTTCCCTCACCACAATCCAGATTCTTTTGGGGAGTTACCAGTACAGTAACCATACCAGGAAGTACTTAATTTATTAAGCTACTGCTTTTCTTAATCTCAGTGGAGATATTTACTGATAAACAGCTACCTACGCAGCATGTTCATGTCGTTCCTAAATGAGCTTTTATCTTTCTCCCCTCACCACAAATCAGATTCTTCTGAGGAGTTCCCAGTACATTGTCCTTTCCCCTGTGTAATTACCTTAACAAGCTCCAGCTGTTTTTATTCTCAGAAGGTTTACTCCCTGATATACAACTGCCTACCCCCTTCGTAAGTGCAGGTCCTAAATGAGCTTTTTTCTCTGTTCCCTCACCACAATCCAGATTCTTTTGGGGAGTTACCAGTACAGTAACCATACCAGGAAGTACTTAATTTATTAAGCTACTGCTTTTCTTAATCTCAGTGGAGATATTTACTGATAAACAGCTAC
>NW_025959936.1:0-32806 GCF_023159225.1 Perognathus longimembris pacificus | reverse complement strand
ACAGCTGGAGCTTGTTAAGGTAATTACACACAGAAAGGATAATGTTCTGGGAACTCCTCAGAAGAATCTGATATGTGGTGAGGGGAGAGAGATAAAAGCTTATTTAGGAACGACATGAACATGCTGCGTAGGTAGCTGTTTATCAGTAAATATCTCCACTGAGATTAAGAAAAAGCAGTAGCTTAATAAATTAAGTACTTCCTGGTATGGTTACTTTACTGGTAACTCCCCAAAAGAATCTGGATTGTGGTGAGGGAACAGAGAAAAAAGCTCATTTAGGACCTGCACATACGAAGGGGTAGGCAGCTGTATATCAGGGAGTAAACCTTCTGAGAATAAAAACAGCTGGAGCTTGTTAAGGTAATTACACAGGGGAAAGGATAATGTACTGGGAACTCCTCAGAAGAATCTGATTGTGGTGAGGGGAGAGAGATAAAAGCTCAATTAGGAACGACATGAACATGCTGTGTAGGTAGCTGTTTATCAGTAAATATCTCCACTGAGATTAAGAAAAGCAGTAGCTTAATAAATTAAGTACTTCCTGTATGGTTACTGTACTGATAACTCCCCAAAAGAATCTGGATTGTGGCGAGGGAACAGAGAAAAAAGCTCATTAAGGACCTGCACTTCGAAGGGGTAGGCAGCTGTATATCAGGGAGTAAACCTTCTGAGAATAAAAACAGCTGGAGCTTGTTAAGGTAATTACACAGGGGAAAGGATAATGTACTGGGAACTCCTCAGAAGAATCTGATTTGTGGTGAGGGGAGAGAGATAAAAGCTCATTTAGGAACGACATGAACATGCTGCGTAGGTAGCGGTTTATCACTAAATATCTCCACTGAGAATAAGAAAAGCAGTAGCTTAATAAATTAAGTACTTCCTGGTATGGTTACTGTACTGGTAACTCCCCAAAAGAATCGGGATTGTGGTGAGGGAAGAGAGAAAAAAGCTCACTTAGGACCTGCACTTACGAAGGGGGTAGGCAGGCTGTATATCAGGGAGTATCGCTTCTGAGAATAAAAACAGCTGGAGCTTGTTAAGGTAATTACACAGGGGAAAGGATAATGTACTGGGAACTCCTCAGAAGAATCTGATTCGTGGTGAGGGGAGAGAGATAAAAGCTCATTAGGAACGACATGAAAATGCTGCATACGTAGCTGTTTATCAGTAAATATCTCCACTGAGATTAAGAAAAGCAGTAGCTTAATAAATTAAGTACTTCCTGGTATGGATACTGTACTGGTAACTCCCCAAAAGAATCTGGATTGTGGTGAGGGAACAGAGTAAAAAGCTCATTTAGGAACGACATGAACATGCTGCGTAGGTAGCTGCTTATCAGTAAATATCTCCACTGAGATTAAGAAAAGCAGTAGCTTAATAAATTAAGTACTTCCTGGTATGGTTACTGTACTGGTAACTCCCCAAAAGAATCTGGATTTTTGTGAGGGAACAGAGAAAAAAGCTCATTTAGGACCTGCACTTACGAAGGGGGGGAGGCAGCTGTATATCAGGGAGTAAACCTTCTGAGAATAAAAACAGCTGGAGCTTGTTAAGGTAATTGCACAGGGGAAAGGATAATGTCCTCGGAACTCCTCAGAAGAATCTGATTTGTCGTGAGGGGAGAGAGATAAAAGCTCATTTAGGAACGACATGAACATGCTGCGTAGGTAGCTGTTTATCACTAAATATCTCCACTGAGATTAAGAAAAGCAGTAGCTTAATAAATTAAGTACTTCCTGGTATGGTTACTGTACTGATAACTCCCCAAAAGAATCTGGATTGTGGTGAGGGAACAGAGAAAAAAGCTCATTTAGGACCTGCACTTACGAAGGGGGTAGGCAGCTGTATATCAGGAGTAAACCTTCTGAGAATAAAAACAGCTGGAGCTTGTTAAGGTAATTACACAGGGGAAATGATAATGTACTGGTAACTCCCAAAGAATCTGGTTGTGGTGAGGGAACAGAGAAAAAAGCTCATTTAGGACCTGCACTTACGAAGGGGGTAGGCAGCTGTATATCAGGGCTGAGAATAAAAACAGCTGGAGCTTTTTAAGGTAATTACACACAGGAAGGATAATGTACTGGGAACTCCTCAGAAGGATCTGATTTGTGGTGAGGGGAGAGAGATAAAAGCTTATTTAGGAACGACATGAACATGCTGCGTAGGTAGCTGTTTATCAGTAAATATCTCCACTGAGATTAAGAAAAGCAGTAGCTTAATAAATTAAGTACTTCCTGGTATGGTTACTTTACTGGTAACTCCCAAAAGAATCTGGATTGTGGTGAGGGAACAGAGAAAAAAAGCTCATTTAGGACCTGCACTTACGAAGGGGGTAGGCAGCTGTATATCAGGGAGTAAACCTTCTGAGAATAAAAACAGCTGGAGCTTGTTAAGGTAATTACAGAGGGGAAAGGATAATGTACTGGAAACTCCTCAGAAGAATCTGATTTGTGGTGAGGGAGAGAGATAAAAGCTCATTTAGGAACGACATGAACATGCTGCATACGTTCCTGTTTATCACTAAATATCTCCACTGAGATTAAGAAAAGCAGTAGCTTAATAAATCAAGTACTTCCTGGTATGGATACTGTACTGGTAACTCCCCAAAAGAATCTGGATTGTGGTGAGGGAACAGAGAAAAAAGCTCATTTAGGAACGACATGAACATGCTGCGTAGGTAGCTGTTTATCAGTAAATATCTCCACTGAGATTAAGAAAAGCAGTAGCTTAATAAATTAAGTACTTCCTGGTATGGATACTGTACTGTTAACTCCCCAAAAGAATCTGGATTGTGGTGAGGGAACAGAGAAAAAAGCTCATTTAGGAACGACATGAACATGCTGCGCACGTAGCTGTTTATCAGTAAATATCTCCACTGAGATTAAGAAAAGCAGTAGCTTAATAAATTAAGTACTTCCTGGTATGGTTACTGTACTTGTAACTCCCCAAAGAATCTGGTTGTGCTCAGGGAACAGAGAAAAAAGCTCATTTAGGACCTGCACTTACGAAGGGGGTAGGCAGCTGTATATCAGGGCTGAGAATAAAAACAGCTGGAGCTTGTTAAGGTAATTACACACAGGAAAGGATAATGTACTGGGAACTCCTCAGAAGAATCTGATTTGTGGTGAGGGGAGAGAGATAAAAGCTTATTTAGGAACGACATGAACATGCTGCGTAGGTAGCTGTTTATCAGTAAATATCTCCACTGAGATTAAGAAAAGCAGTAGCTTAATAAATTAAGTACTTCCTGGTATGGTTACTTTACTGGTAACTCCCCAAAAGAATCTGGATTGTGGTGAGGGAACAGAGAAAAAAGCTCATTTAGGACCTGCACTTACGAAGGGGGTAGGCAGCTGTATATCAGGGAGTAAACCTTCTGAGAATAAAAACAGCTGGAGCTTGTTAAGGTAATTACACAGGGGAAAGGATAATGTACTGGGAACTCCTCAGAAGAATCTGATTTGTGGTGAGGGGAGAGAGATAAAAGCTCATTTAGGAACGACATGAACATGCTGCGTAGGTAGCTGTTTATCAGTAAATATCTCCACTGAGATTAAGAAAAGCAGTAGCTTAATAAATTAAGTACTTCCTGGTATGGTTACTGTACTGATAACTCCCCAAAAGAATCTGGATTGTGGTGAGGGAACAGAGAAAAAAGCTCATTTAGGAACGACATGAACATGCTGCGTAGGTAGCTGCTTATCAGTAAATATCTCCACTGAGATTAAGAAAAGCAGTAGCTTAATAAATTAAGAACTTCCTGGTATGGTTACTGTACTGGTAACTCCCCAAAAGAATCTGAATTTTTGTGAGGGAACAGAGAAAAAAAGCTCATTTAGGACCTGCACTTACGAAGGGGGTAGGCAGCTGTATATCAGGGAGTAAACCTTCTGAGAATAAAAACAGCTGGAGCTTGTTAAGGTAATTACACAGGGGAAAGGATAATGTACTGGGAACTCCTCAGAAGAATCTGATTTGTGGTGAGGTGCGAGAGATAAAAGCTCATTTAGGAACGACATGAACATGCTGCGTAGGTAGCGGTTTATCACTAAATATCTCCACTGAGAATAAGAAAAGCAGTAGCTTAATAAATTAAGTACTTCCTGGTATGGTTACTGTACTGGTAACTCCCCAAAAGAATCGGGATTGTGGTGAGGGAAGAGAGAAAAAAGCTCACTTAGGACCTGCACTTACGAAGGGGGTAGGCAGCTGTATATCAGGGAGTATCGCTTCTGAGAATAAAAACAGCTGGAGCTTGTTAAGGTAATTACACAGGGGAAAGGATAATGTACTGGGAACTCCTCAGAAGAATCTGATTCGTGGTGAGGGGAGAGAGATAAATCTCATTTAGGAACGACATGAAAATGCTGCATACGTAGCTGTTTATCAGTAAATATCTCCACTGAGATTAAGAAAAGCAGTAGCTTAATAAATTAAGTTCTTCCTGGTATGGATACTGTACTGGTAACTCCCCAAAAGAATCTGGATTGTGGTGAGGGAACAGAGAAAAAAGCTCATTTAGGAACGACATGAACATGCTGCGTAGGTAGCTGCTTATCAGTAAATATCTCCACTGAGATTAAGAAAAGCAGTACCTTAATAAATTAAGTACTTCCTGGTATGGTTACTGTACTGGTAACTCCCCAAAAGAATCTGGATTTTTGTGAGGGAACAGAGAAAAAAGCTCATTTATGACCTGCACTTACGAAGGGGGTAGGCAGCTGTATATCAGGGAGTAAACCTTCTGAGAATAAAAACAGCTGGAGCTTGTTAAGGTAATTACACAGGGGAAAGGATAATGTCCTCGGAACTCCTCAGAAGAATCTGATTTGTCGTGAGGGGAGAGAGATAAAAGCTCATTTAGGAACGACATGAACATGCTGCGGAGGTAGCTGTTTATCACTAAATATCTCCACTGAGATTAAGAAAAGCAGTAGCTTAATAAATTAAGTACTTCCTGGTATGGTTACTGTACTGGTAACTCCCCAAAAGAATGTGGATTGTGGTGAGGGAACAGAGAATAAAGCTCATTTAGGACCTGCACTTACGAAGGGGGTAGGCAGCTGTATATCAGGGAGTAAACTTCTTAGAATAAAAACAGCTGGAGCTTGCTAAGGTAATTACACAGGGGAAAGGATAATGTACTGGGAACTCCTCAGAAGAATCTGATTTGTGGTGAGGGGAGAGAGATAAAATCTCATTTAGAACGACATGAACATGCTGCATACGTTCCTGTTTATCAGTAAATATCTCCACTGAGATTAAGAAAAGCAGTAGCTTTATAAATCAAGTACTTCCTGGTATGGATACTGTACTGGTAACTCCCCAAAAGAATCTGGATTGTGGTGAGGGAACAGAGAAAAAAGCTCATTTAGGAACGGCATGAACATGCTGCGTAGGTAGCTGTTTATCAGTAAATATCTCCACTGAGATTAAGAAAAGCAGTAGCTTAATAAATTAAGAACTTCCTGGTATGGTTACTGTACTGGTAACTCCCCAAAAGAATCTGGATTGTGGTGAGGGAACAGAGAAAAAAGCTCATTTAGGACCTGCACTTACGAAGGGGTTAGGCAGCTGTATATCTGGGATTATCGCTTCTGAGAATAAAAACAGCTGGAGCTTGTTAAGGTAATTACACAGGGGAAAGGATAATGTACTGGGAACTCCTCAGAAGAATCTGATTCGTGGTGAGGGGAGAGAGATAAAAGCTCATTTAGGAACGACATGAACATGCTGCATACGTAGCTGTTTATCAGTAAATATCGCCACTGAGATTAAGAAAAGCAGTAGCTTAATAAATCAAGTACTTCCTAGTATGGATACTGTACTGGTAACTCCCCAAAACAATCTGGATTGTGGTGAGGGAACAGAGAAAAAAGCTCATTTAGGAACGACATGAACATGCTGCGTAGGTAGCTGCTTATCAGGAAATATCTCCACTGAGATTAAGAAAAGCACTAGCTTAATAAATTAAGTACTTCCTGGTATGGTTACTGTACTGATAACTCCCCAAAAGAATCTGGATTGTGGTGAGGGAACAGAGAAAAAAGCTCATTTAGGACCTGCACTTACGAAGGGGGTAGGCCAGCTGTATATCAGGGAGTAAACCTTCTGAGAATAAAAACAGCTGGAGCTTGTTAAGGTAATTACACAGGGGAAAGGATAATGTACTGTTAACTCCCCAAAGAATCTGGTTGTGGTGAGGGAACAGAGAAAAAAGCTCATTTAGGAACGACATGAACATGCTGCGTAGGTAGCTGCTTATCAGTAAATATCTCCACTGAGATTAAGAAAAGCAGTAGCTTAATAAATTAAGTACTTCCTGGTATGGTTACTGTACTGGTAACTCCCCAAAAGAATCTGGATTTTTGTGAGGGAACAGAGAAAAAAGCTCATTTAGGACCTGCACTTACGAAGGGGGTAGGCAGCTGTATATCAGGGAGTAAACCTTCTGAGAATAAAAACAGCTGGAGCTTGTTAAGGTAATTACACAGGGGAAAGGATAATGTCCTCGGAACTCCTCAGAAGA
The DNA here is from genome assembly GCF_023159225.1 of Perognathus longimembris pacificus. Classification (NCBI taxonomy): domain Eukaryota; kingdom Metazoa; phylum Chordata; class Mammalia; order Rodentia; family Heteromyidae; genus Perognathus; species Perognathus longimembris. The sequence continues at coordinate 26,277 of NW_025959936.1, read as the reverse complement.
ATCTGATTTGTCGTGAGGGGAGAGAGATAAAAGCTCATTTAGGAACGACATGAACATGCTGCGGAGGTAGCTGTTTATCACTAAATATCTCCACTGAGATTAAGAAAAGCAGTAGCTTAATAAATTAAGTACTTCCTGGTATGGTTACTGTACTGGTAACTCCCCAAAGAATGTGGATTGTGGTGAGGGAACAGAGAATAAAGCTCATTTAGGACCTGCACTTACGAAGGGGGTAGGCAGCTGTATATCAGGGAGTAAACCTTCTTAGAATAAAAACAGCTGGAGCTTGCTAAGGTAATTACACAGGGGAAAGGATAATGTACTGGGAACTCCTCAGAAGAATCTGATTTGTGGTGAGGGGGAGAGAGATAAAATCTCATTTAGGAACGACATGAACATGCTGCATACGTTCCTGTTTATCAGTAAATATCTCCACTGAGATTAAGAAAAGCAGTAGCTTTATAAATCAAGTACTTCCTGGTATGGATACTGTACTGGTAACTCCCCAAAAGAATCTGGATTGTGGTGAGGGAACAGAGAAAAAAGCTCATTTAGGAACGGCATGAACATGCTGCGTAGGTAGCTGTTTATCAGTAAATATCTCCACTGAGATTAAGAAAAGCAGTAGCTTAATAAATTAAGAACTTCTGGTATGGTTACTGTACTGGTAACTCCCCAAAAGAATCTGGATTGTGGTGAGGGAACAGAGAAAAAAGCTCATTTAGGACCTGCACTTACGAAGGGGTTAGGCAGCTGTATATCTGGGATTATCGCTTCTGAGAATAAAAACAGCTGGAGCTGGTTAAGGTAATTACACAGGGGAAAGGATAATGTACTGGGAATTCCTCAGAAGAATCTGATTCGTGGTGAGGGGAGAGAGATAAAAGCTCATTTAGGAACGACATGAACATGCTGCATACGTAGCTGTTTATCAGTAAATATCGCCACTGAGATTAAGAAAAGCAGTAGCTTAATAAATCAAGTACTTCCTAGTATGGATACTGTACTGGTAACTCCCCAAAAGAATCTGGATTGTGGTGAGGGAACAGAGAAAAAAGCTCATTTAGGAACGACATGAACATGCTGCGTAGGTAGCTGCTTATCAGGAAATATCTCCACTGAGATTAAGAAAAGCACTAGCTTAATAAATTAAGTACTTCCTGGTATGGTTACTGTACTGATAACTCCCCAAAAGAATCTGGATTGTGGTGAGGGAGCAGAGAAAAAAGCTCATTTAGGACCTGCACTTACGAAGGGGGTAGGCAGCTGTATATCAGGGAGTAAACCTTCTGAGAATAAAAACAGCTGGAGCTTGTTAAGGTAATTACACAGGGGAAAGGATAATGTACTGTTAACTCCCCAAAGAATCTGGTTGTGGTGAGGGAACAGAGAAAAAAGCTCATTTAGGAACGACATGAACATGCTGCGTAGGTAGCTGCTTATCAGTAAATATCTCCACTGAGATTAAGAAAAGCAGTAGCTTAATAAATTAAGTACTTCCTGGTATGGTTACTGTACTGGTAACTCCCCAAAAGAATCTGGATTTTTGTGAGGGAACAGAGAAAAAAGCTCATTTAGGACCTGCACTTACGAAGGGGGTAGGCAGCTGTATATCAGGGAGTAAACCTTCTGAGAATAAAAACAGCTGGAGCTTGTTAAGGTAATTACACAGGGGAAAGGATAATGTCCTCGGAACTCCTCAGAAGAATCTGATTTGTCGTGAGGGGAGAGAGATAAAAGCTCATTTAGGAACGACATGAACATGATGCGGAGGTAGCTGTTTATCACTAAATATCTCCACTGAGATTAAGAAAAGCAGTAGCTTAATAAATTAAGTACTTCCTGGTATGGTTACTGTACTGGTAACTCCCCAAAAGAATGTGGATTGTGGTGAGGGAACAGAGAATAAAGCTCATTTAGGACCTGCACTTACGAAGGGGGTAGGCAGCTGTATATCAGGGAGTAAACCTTCTGAGAATAAAAACAGCTGGAGCTTGCTAAGGTAATTACACAGGGGAAAGGATAATGTACTGGGAACTCCTCAGAAGAATCTGATTTGTGGTGAGGGGAGAGAGATAAAATCTCATTTAGGAACGACATGAACATGCTGCATACGTTCCTGTTTATCAGTAAATATCTCCACTGAGATTAAGAAAAGCAGTAGCTTTATAAATCAAGTACTTCCTGGTATGGATACTGTACTGGTAACTCCCCAAAAGAATCTGGATTGTGGTGAGGGAACAGAGAAAAAAGCTCATTTAGGAACGACATGAACATGCTGCGTAGGTAGCTGTTTATCAGTAAATATCTCCACTGAGATTAAGAAAAGCAGTAGCTTAATAAATTAAGAACTTCCTGGTATGGTTACTGTACTGGTAACTCCCCAAAAGAATCTGGATTGTGGTGAGGGAACAGAGAAAAAAGCTCATTTAGGACCTGCACTTACGAAGGGGTTAGGCAGCTGTATATCAGGGATTATCGCTTCTGAGAATAAAAACAGCTGGAGCTTGTTAAGGTAATTACACAGGGGAAAGGATAATGTACTGGGAACTCCTCAGAAGAATCTGATTCGTGGTGAGGGGAGAGAGATAAAAGCTCATTTAGGAACGACATGAACATGCTGCATACGTAGCTGTTTATCAGTAAATATCGCCACTGAGATTAAGAAAAGCAGTAGCTTAATAAATTAAGTACTTCCTGGTATGGATACTGTACTGGTAACTCCCCAAAAGAATCTGGATTTTGGTGAGGGAACAGAGAAAAAAGCTCATTTAGGAACGACATGAACATGCTGCGTAGGTAGCTGCTTATCAGTAAATATCTCCACTGAGATTAAGAAAAGCACTAACTTAATAAATTAAGTACTTCCTGGTATGGTTACTCTACTGATAACTCCCCAGAAGAATCTGGATTGTGGTGAGGGAACAGAGAAAAAAGCTCATTTAGGACCTGCACTTACGAAGGGGGTAGGCAGCTGTACATCAGGGAGTAAACCTTCTGAGAATAAAAACAGCTGGAGCTTGTTAAGGTAATTACACAGGGGAAAGGATAATGTACTGGTAACTCCCCAAAGAATCTGGTTGTGGTGAGGGAACAGAGAAAAAAGCTCATTTAGGACCTGCACTTACGAAGGGGGTAGGCAGCTGTATATCAGGGCTGAGAATAAAAACAGCTGGAGCTTTTTAAGGTAATTACACACAGGAAGGATAATGTACTGGGAACTCCTCAGAAGAATCTGATTTGTGGTGAGGGTAGAGAGATAAATGCTTATTTAGGAACGACATGAACATGCTGCGTAGGTAGCTGTTTATCAGTAAATATCTCCACTGAGATTAAGAAAAGCAGTAGCTTAATAAATTAAGTACTTCCTGGTATGGTTACTTTACTGGTAACTCCCCAAAAGAATCTGGATTGTGGTGAGGGAACAGAGAAAAAAGCTCATTTAGGACCTGCACTTACGAAGGGGGTAAGCAGCTGTATATCAGGGAGTAAACCTTCTGAGAATAAAAACAGCTGGAGCTTGTTAAGGTAATTACAGAGGGGAAAGGATAATGTACTGGGAACTCCTCAGAAGAATCTGATTTGTGTTGAGGGGAGAGAGATAAAAGCTCATTTAGGAACGACATGAACATGCTGCATACGTTCCTGTTTATCAGTAAATATCTCCACTGAGATTAAGAAAAGCAGTAGCTTAATAAATCAAGTACTTCCTGGTATGGATACTGTACTGGTAACTCCCCAAAAGAATCTGGATTGTGGTGAGGGAACAGAGAAAAAAGCTCATTTAGGAACGACATGAACATGCTGCGTAGGTAGCTGTTTATCAGTAAATATCTCCACTGAGATTAAGAAAAGCAGTAGCTTAATAAATTAAGTACTTCCTGGTATGGTTACTGTACTGGTAACTACCCAAAGAATCTGGTTGTGGTGAGGGAACAGAGAAAAAAGCTCATTTAGGACCTGCACTTACGAAGGGGGTAGGCAGCTGTATATCAAGGCTGAGAATAAAAACAGCTGGAGCTTGTTAAGGTAATTACACACAGGAAAGGATAATGTACTGGGAACTCCTCAGAAGAATCTGATTTGTGGTGAGGGGAGAGAGATAAAAGCTTATTTAGGAACGACATGAACATGCTGCATAGGTAGCTGTTTATCAGTAAATATCTCCACTGAGATTAAGAAAAGCAGTAGCTTAATAAATTAAGTACTTCCTGGTATGGTTACTTTACTGGTAACTCCGCAAAAGAATCTGGATTGTGGTGAGGGAACAGAGAAAAAAGCTCATTTAGGACCTGCACTTACGAAGGGGGTAGGCAGCTGTATATCAGGGAGTAAACCTTCTGAGAATAAAAACAGCTGGAGCTTGTTAAGGTAATTACACAGGGGAAAGGATAATGTACTGGGAACTCCTCAGAAGAATCTGATTTGTGGTGAGGGGAGAGAGATAAAAGCTCATTTAGGAACGACATGAACATGCTGCGTAGGTAGCTGTTTATCAGTAAATATCTCCACTGAGATTAAGAAAAGCAGTAGCTTAATAAATTTAGTACTTCCTGGTATGGTTACTGCACTGATAACTCCCCAAAAGAATCTGGATTGTGGTGAGGGAACAGAGAAAAAAGCTCATTTAGGACCTGCACTTACGAAGGGGGTAGGCAGCTGTATATCAGGGAGTAAACCTTCTGAGAATAAAAACAGCTGGAGCTTGTTAAGGTAATTACACAGGGGAAAGGATAATGTACTGGGAACTCCTCAGAAGAATCTGATTTGTGGTGAGGGGAGAGAGATAAAAGCTCATTTAGGAACGACATGAACATGCTGCGTAGGTAGCGGTTTATCACTAAATATCTCCACTGAGAATAAGAAAAGCAGTAGCTTAATAAATTAAGTACTTCCTGGTATGGTTACTGTACTGGTAACTCCCCAAAAGAATCGGGATTGTGGTGAGGGAAGAGAGAAAAAAGCTCACTTAGGACCTGCACTTACGAAGGGGGTAGGCAGCTGTATATCAGGGAGTATCGCTTCTGAGAATAAAAACAGCTGGAGCTTGTTAAGGTAATTACACAGGGGAAAGGATAATGTACTGGGAACTCCTCAGAAGAATCTGATTCGTGGTGAGGGGAGAGAGATAAAAGCTCATTTAGGAACGACATGAAAATGCTGCATACGTAGCTGTTTATCAGTAAATATCTCCACTGAGATTAAGAAAAGCAGTAGCTTAATAAATTAAGTTCTTCCTGGTATGGATACTGTACTGGTAACTCCCCAAAAGAATCTGGATTGTGGTGAGGGAACAGAGAAAAAAGCTCATTTAGGAACGACATGAACATGCTGCGTAGGTAGCTGCTTATCAGTAAATATCTCCACTGAGATTAAGAAAAGCAGTACCTTAATAAATTAAGTACTTCCTGGTATGGTTACTGTACTGGTAACTCCCCAAAAGAATCTGGATTTTTGTGAGGGAACAGAGAAAAAAGCTCATTTAGGACCTGCACTTACGAAGGGGGTAGGCAGCTGTATATCAGGGAGTAAACCTTCTGAGAATAAAAACAGCTGGAGCTTGTTAAGGTAATTACACAGGGGAAAGGATAATGTCCTCGGAACTCCTCAGAAGAATCTGATTTGTCGTGAGGGGAGAGAGATAAAAGCTCATTTAGGAACGACATGAACATGCTGCGTAGGTAGCTGTTTATCACTCAATATCTCCACTGAGATTAAGAAAAGCAGTAGCTTAATAAAATAAGTACTTCCTGGTATGGTTACTGTACTGGTAACTCCCCAAAAGAATGTGGATTGTGGTGAGGGAACAGAGAATAAAGCTCATTTAGGACCTGCACTTACGAAGGGGGTAGGCAGCTGTATATCAGGGAGTAAACCTTCTGAGAATAAAAACAGCTGGAGCTTGCTAAGGTAATTACACAGGGGAAAGGATAATGTACTGGGAACTCCTCAGAAGAATCTGATTTGTGGTGAGGGGAGAGAGATAAAATCTCATTTAGGAACGACATGAACATGCTGCATACGTTCCTGTTTATCAGTAAATATCTCCACTGAGATTAAGAAAAGCAGTAGCTTTATAAATCAAGTACTTCCTGGTATGGATACTGTACTGGTAACTCCCCAAAAGAATCTGGATTGTGGTGAGGGAACAGAGAAAAAAGCTCATTTAGGAACGACATGAACATGCTGCGTAGGTAGCTGTTTATCAGTAAATATCTCCACTGAGATTAAGAAAAGCAGTAGCTTAATAAATTAAGAACTTCCTGGTATGGTTACTGTACTGGTAACTCCCCAAAAGAATCTGGATTGTGGTGAGGGAACAGAGAAAAAAGCTCATTTAGGACCTGCACTTACGAAGGGGTTAGGCAGCTGTATATCTGGGATTATCGCTTCTGAGAATAAAAACAGCTGGAGCTTGTTAAGGTAATTACACAGGGGAAAGGATAATGTACTGGTAACTCCCCAAAGAATCTGGTTGTGGTGAGGGAACAGAGAAAAAAGCTCATTTAGGACCTACACTTACGAAGGGGGTAGGCAGCTGTATATCAGGGCTGAGAATAAAAACAGCTGGAGATTTAAGGTAATTACACACAGGAAGGATAATGTACTGGGAACTCCTCAGAAGAATCTGATTTGTGGTGAGGGGAGAGAGATAAAAGCTTATTTAGGAACGACATGAACATGCTGCTTAGGTAGCTGTTTATCAGTGAATATCTCCACTGAGATTAAGAAAAGCAGTAGCTTAATAAATTAAGTACTTCCTGGTATGGTTACTTTACTGGTAACTCCCCAAAAGAATCTGGATTGTGGTGAGGGAACAGAGAAAAAAGCTCATTTAGGACCTGCACTTACGAAGGGGGTAGGCAGCTGTATATCAGGGAGTAAACCTTCTGAGAATAAAAACAGCTGGAGCTTGTTAAGGTAATTACACAGGGGAAAGGATAATGTACTGGGAACTCCTCAGAAGAATCTGATTTGTGGTGAGGGGAGAGAGATAAAAGCTCATTTAGGAACGACATGAACATGCTGCACACGTTCCTGTTTATCAGTAAATATCTCCACTGAGATTAAGAAAAGCAGTAGCTTAATAAATCAAGTACTTCCTGGTATGGATACTGTACTGGTAACTCCCCAAAAGAATCTGGATTGTGGTGAGGGAACAGAGAAAAAAGCTCATTTAGGAACGACATGAACATGCTGCGTAGGTAGCTGTTTATCAGTAAATATCTCCACTGAGATTAAGAAAAGCAGTAGCTTAATAAATTAAGTACTTCCTGGTATGGATACTGTACTGTTAACTCCCCAAAAGAATCTGGATTGTGGTGAGGGAACAGAGAAAAAAGCTCATTTAGGAACGACATGAACATGCTGCGTAGGTAGCTGTTTATCAGTAAATATCTCCACTGAGATTAAGAAAAGCAGTAGCTTAATAAATTAAGTACTTCCTGGTATGGTTACTGTACTGGTAACTCCCCAAAGAATCTGGTTGTGGTGAGGGAACAGAGAAAAAAGCTCATTTAGGACCTGCACTTACGAAGGGGGTATGCACCTGTATATCAGGGCTGAGAATAAAAACAGCTGGAGCTTGTTAAGGTAATTATACACAGGAAAGGATAATGTACTGGGAACTCCTCAGAAGAATCTCATTTGTGGTGAGGGGAGAGAGATAAAAGCTTATTTAGGAACGACATGAACATGCTGCGTAGGTAGCTGTTTATCAGTAAATATCTCCACTGAGATTAAGAAAAGCAGTAGCTTAATAAATTAAGTACTTCCTGGTATGGTTACTTTACTGGTAACTGCCCAAAAGAATCTGGATTGTGGTGAGGGAACAGAGAAAAAAGCTCATTTAGGACCTGCACTTACGAAGGGGGTAGGCAGCTGTATATCAGGGAGTAAACCTTCTGAGAATAAAAACAGCTGGAGCTTGTTAAGGTAATTACACAGGGGAAAGGATAATGTACTGGTAACTCCCCAAAGAATCTGGTTGTGGTGAGGGAACAGAGAAAAAAGCTCATTTAGGACCTGCACTTACGAAGGGGGTAGGCAGCTGTATATCAGGGCTGAGAATAAAAACAGCTGGAGCTTTTTAAGGTAATTACACACAGGAAGGATAATGTACTGGGAACTCCTCAGAAGAATCTGATTTGTGGTGAGGGGAGAGAGATAAAAGCTTATTTAGGAACGACATGAACATGCTGCGTAGGTAGCTGTTTATCAGTAAATGTCTCCACTGAGATTAAGAAAAGCAGTAGCTTAATAAATTAAGTACTTCCTGGTATGGTTACTTTACTGGGAACTCCCCAAAAGAATCTGGATTGTGGTGAGGGAACAGAGAAAAAAGCTCATTTAGGACCTGCACTTACGAAGGGGGTAGGCAGCTGTATATCAGGGAGTAAACCTTCTGAGAATAAATACAGCTGGAGATTGTTAAGGTAATTACAGAGGGGATAGGATAATGTACTGGGAACTCCTCAGAAGAATCTGATTTGTGGTGAGGGGAGAGAGATAAAAGCTCATTTAGGAACGACATGAACATGCTGCATACGTTCCTGTTTATCAGTAAATATCTCCACTGAGATTAAGAAAAGCAGTAGCTTAATAAATCAAGTACTTCCTGGTATGGATACTGTACTGGTAACTCCCCAAAAGAATCTGGATTGTGGTGAGGGAACAGAGAAAAAAGCTCATTTAGGAACGACATGAACATGCTGCGTAGGTAGCTGTTTATCAGTAAATATCTCCACTGAGATTAAGAAAAGCAGTAGCTTAATAAATTAAGTACTTCCTAGTATGGATACTGTACTGTTAACTCCCCAAAAGAATCTGGATTGTGGTGAGGGAACATAGAAAAAAGCTCATTTAGGAACGACATGAACATGCTGCGTAGGTAGCTGTTTATCAGTAAATATCTCCACTGAGATTAAGAAAAGCAGTAGCTTAATAAATTAAGTACTTCCTGGTATGGTTACTGTACTAGTAACTCCCCAAAAGAATCGGGATTGTGGTGAGGGAAGAGAGAAAAAAGCTCACTTAGGACCTGCACTTACGAAGGGGGTAGGCAGCTGTATATCAGGGAGTATCGCTTCTGAGAATAAAAACAGCTGGAGCTTGTTAAGGTAATTACACAGGGGAAAGGATAATGTACTGGGAACTCCTCAGAAGAATCTGATTCGTGGTGAGGGGAGAGAGATAAAAGCTCATTTAGGAACGACATGAAAATGCTGCATACGTAGCTGTTTATCAGTAAATATCTCCACTGAGATTAAGAAATGCAGTAGCTTAATAAATTAAGTACTTCCTTTTATGGATACTGTACTGGTAACTCCCCAAAAGAATCTGGATTGTGGTGAGGGAACAGAGAAAAAAGCTCATTTAGGAACGACATGAACATGCTGCGTAGGTAGCTGCTTATCAGTAAATATCTCCACTGAGATTAAGAAAAGCAGTAGCTTAATAAATTAAGTACTTCCTGGTATGGTTACTTTACTGGTAACTCCCCAAAAGAATCTGGATTGTGGTGAGGGAACAGAGAAAAAAGCTCATTTAGGACCTGCACTTACGAAGGGGTAGGCAGCTGTATATCAGGGAGTAAACCTTCTGAGAATAAATACAGCTGGAGCTTGTTAAGGTAATTACAGAGGGGAAAGGATAATGTACTGGGAACTCCTCAGAAGCATCTGATTTGTGGTGAGGGGAGAGAGATAAAAGCTCATTTAGGAACGACATGAACATGCTGCATACGTTCCTGTTTATCACTAAATATCTCCACTGAGATTAAGAAAAGCAGTAGCTTAATAAATCAAGTACTTCCTGGTATGGATACTGTACTGGTAACTCCCCAAAAGAATCTGGATTGTGGTGAGGGAACAGAGAAAAAAGCTCATTTAGGAACGACATGAACATGCTGCGTAGGTAGCTGTTTATCAGTAAATATCTCCACTGAGATTAAGAAAAGCAGTAGCTTAATAAATTAAGTACTTCCTGGTATGGATACTGTACTGTTAACTCCCCAAAAGAATCTGGATTGTGGTGAGGGAACAGAGAAAAAAGCTCATTTAGGAACGACATGAACATGCTGCGCACGTAGCTGTTTATCAGTAAATATCTCCACTGAGATTAAGAAAAGCAGTAGCTTAATAAATTAAGTACTTCCTGGTATGGTTACTGTACTTGTAACTCCCCAAAGAATCTGGTTGTGCTCAGGGAACAGAGAAAAAAGCTCATTTAGGACCTGCACTTACGAAGGGGGTAGGCAGCTGTATATCAGGGCTGAGAATAAAAACAGCTGGAGCTTGTTAAGGTAATTACACACAGGAAAGGATAATGTACTGGGAACTCCTCAGAAGAATCTGATTTGTGGTGAGGGGAGAGAGATAAAAGCTTATTTAGGAACGACATGAACATGCTGCGTAGGTAGCTGTTTATCAGTAAATATCTCCACTGAGATTAAGAAAAGCAGTAGCTTAATAAATTAAGTACTTCCTGGTATGGTTACTTTACTGGTAACTCCCCAAAAGAATCTGGATTGTGGTGAGGGAACAGAGAAAAAAGCTCATTTAGGACCTGCACTTACGAAGGGGGTAGGCAGCTGTATATCAGGGAGTAAACCTTCTGAGAATAAAAACAGCTGGAGCTTGTTAAGGTAATTACACAGGGGAAAGGATAATGTACTGGGAACTCCTCAGAAGAATCTGATTTGTGGTGAGGGGAGAGAGATAAAAGCTCATTTAGGAACGACATGAACATGCTGCGTAGGTAGCTGTTTATCAGTAAATATCTCCACTGAGATTAAGAAAAGCAGTAGCTTAATAAATTAAGTACTTCCTGGTATGGTTACTGTACTGATAACTCCCCAAAAGAATCTGGATTGTGGTGAGGGAACAGAGAAAAAAGCTCATTTAGGAACGACATGAACATGCTGCGTAGGTAGCTGCTTATCAGTAAATATCTCCACTGAGATTAAGAAAAGCAGTAGCTTAATAAATTAAGAACTTCCTGGTATGGTTACTGTACTGGTAACTCCCCAAAAGAATCTGAATTTTTGTGAGGGAACAGAGAAAAAAGCTCATTTAGGACCTGCACTTACGAAGGGGGTAGGCAGCTGTATATCAGGGAGTAAACCTTCTGAGAATAAAAACAGCTGGAGCTTGTTAAGGTAATTACACAGGGGAAAGGATAATGTACTGGGAACTCCTCAGAAGAATCTGATTTGTGGTGAGGTGCGAGAGATAAAAGCTCATTTAGGAACGACATGAACATGCTGCGTAGGTAGCGGTTTATCACTAAATATCTCCACTGAGAATAAGAAAAGCAGTAGCTTAATAAATTAAGTACTTCCTGGTATGGTTACTGTACTGGTAACTCCCCAAAAGAATCGGGATTGTGGTGAGGGAAGAGAGAAAAAAGCTCACTTAGGACCTGCACTTACGAAGGGGGTAGGCAGCTGTATATCAGGGAGTATCGCTTCTGAGAATAAAAACAGCTGGAGCTTGTTAAGGTAATTACACAGGGGAAAGGATAATGTACTGGGAACTCCTCAGAAGAATCTGATTCGTGGTGAGGGGAGAGAGATAAATCTCATTTAGGAACGACATGAAAATGCTGCATACGTAGCTGTTTATCAGTAAATATCTCCACTGAGATTAAGAAAAGCAGTAGCTTAATAAATTAAGTTCTTCCTGGTATGGATACTGTACTGGTAACTCCCCAAAAGAATCTGGATTGTGGTGAGGGAACAGAGAAAAAAGCTCATTTAGGAACGACATGAACATGCTGCGTAGGTAGCTGCTTATCAGTAAATATCTCCACTGAGATTAAGAAAAGCAGTACCTTAATAAATTAAGTACTTCCTGGTATGGTTACTGTACTGGTAACTCCCCAAAAGAATCTGGATTTTTGTGAGGGAACAGAGAAAAAAGCTCATTTATGACCTGCACTTACGAAGGGGGTAGGCAGCTGTATATCAGGGAGTAAACCTTCTGAGAATAAAAACAGCTGGAGCTTGTTAAGGTAATTACACAGGGGAAAGGATAATGTCCTCGGAACTCCTCAGAAGAATCTGATTTGTCGTGAGGGGAGAGAGATAAAAGCTCATTTAGGAACGACATGAACATGCTGCGGAGGTAGCTGTTTATCACTAAATATCTCCACTGAGATTAAGAAAAGCAGTAGCTTAATAAATTAAGTACTTCCTGGTATGGTTACTGTACTGGTAACTCCCCAAAAGAATGTGGATTGTGGTGAGGGAACAGAGAATAAAGCTCATTTAGGACCTGCACTTACGAAGGGGGTAGGCAGCTGTATATCAGGGAGTAAACCTTCTTAGAATAAAAACAGCTGGAGCTTGCTAAGGTAATTACACAGGGGAAAGGATAATGTACTGGGAACTCCTCAGAAGAATCTGATTTGTGGTGAGGGGAGAGAGATAAAATCTCATTTAGGAACGACATGAACATGCTGCATACGTTCCTGTTTATCAGTAAATATCTCCACTGAGATTAAGAAAAGCAGTAGCTTTATAAATCAAGTACTTCCTGGTATGGATACTGTACTGGTAACTCCCCAAAAGAATCTGGATTGTGGTGAGGGAACAGAGAAAAAAGCTCATTTAGGAACGGCATGAACATGCTGCGTAGGTAGCTGTTTATCAGTAAATATCTCCACTGAGATTAAGAAAAGCAGTAGCTTAATAAATTAAGAACTTCCTGGTATGGTTACTGTACTGGTAACTCCCCAAAAGAATCTGGATTGTGGTGAGGGAACAGAGAAAAAAGCTCATTTAGGACCTGCACTTACGAAGGGGTTAGGCAGCTGTATATCTGGGATTATCGCTTCTGAGAATAAAAACAGCTGGAGCTTGTTAAGGTAATTACACAGGGGAAAGGATAATGTACTGGGAACTCCTCAGAAGAATCTGATTCGTGGTGAGGGGAGAGAGATAAAAGCTCATTTAGGAACGACATGAACATGCTGCATACGTAGCTGTTTATCAGTAAATATCGCCACTGAGATTAAGAAAAGCAGTAGCTTAATAAATCAAGTACTTCCTAGTATGGATACTGTACTGGTAACTCCCCAAAACAATCTGGATTGTGGTGAGGGAACAGAGAAAAAAGCTCATTTAGGAACGACATGAACATGCTGCGTAGGTAGCTGCTTATCAGGAAATATCTCCACTGAGATTAAGAAAAGCACTAGCTTAATAAATTAAGTACTTCCTGGTATGGTTACTGTACTGATAACTCCCCAAAAGAATCTGGATTGTGGTGAGGGAACAGAGAAAAAAGCTCATTTAGGACCTGCACTTACGAAGGGGGTAGGCAGCTGTATATCAGGGAGTAAACCTTCTGAGAATAAAAACAGCTGGAGCTTGTTAAGGTAATTACACAGGGGAAAGGATAATGTACTGTTAACTCCCCAAAGAATCTGGTTGTGGTGAGGGAACAGAGAAAAAAGCTCATTTAGGAACGACATGAACATGCTGCGTAGGTAGCTGCTTATCAGTAAATATCTCCACTGAGATTAAGAAAAGCAGTAGCTTAATAAATTAAGTACTTCCTGGTATGGTTACTGTACTGGTAACTCCCCAAAAGAATCTGGATTTTTGTGAGGGAACAGAGAAAAAAGCTCATTTAGGACCTGCACTTACGAAGGGGGTAGGCAGCTGTATATCAGGGAGTAAACCTTCTGAGAATAAAAACAGCTGGAGCTTGTTAAGGTAATTACACAGGGGAAAGGATAATGTCCTCGGAACTCCTCAGAAGAATCTGATTTGTCGTGAGGGGAGAGAGATAAAAGCTCATTTAGGAACGACATGAACATGCTGCGGAGGTAGCTGTTTATCACTAAATATCTCCACTGAGATTAAGAAAAGCAGTAGCTTAATAAATTAAGTACTTCCTGGTATGGTTACTGTACTGGTAACTCCCCAAAAGAATGTGGATTGTGGTGAGGGAACAGAGAATAAAGCTCATTTAGGACCTGCACTTACGAAGGGGGTAGGCAGCTGTATATCAGGGAGTAAACCTTCTTAGAATAAAAACAGCTGGAGCTTGCTAAGGTAATTACACAGGGGAAAGGATAATGTACTGGGAACTCCTCAGAAGAATCTGATTTGTGGTGAGGGGAGAGAGATAAAATCTCATTTAGGAACGACATGAACATGCTGCATACGTTCCTGTTTATCAGTAAATATCTCCACTGAGATTAAGAAAAGCAGTAGCTTTATAAATCAAGTACTTCCTGGTATGGATACTGTACTGGTAACTCCCCAAAAGAATCTGGATTGTGGTGAGGGAACAGAGAAAAAAGCTCATTTAGGAACGGCATGAACATGCTGCGTAGGTAGCTGTTTATCAGTAAATATCTCCACTGAGATTAAGAAAAGCAGTAGCTTAATAAATTAAGAACTTCCTGGTATGGTTACTGTACTGGTAACTCCCCAAAAGAATCTGGATTGTGGTGAGGGAACAGAGAAAAAAGCTCATTTAGGACCTGCACTTACGAAGGGGTTAGGCAGCTGTATATCTGGGATTATCGCTTCTGAGAATAAAAACAGCTGGAGCTGGTTAAGGTAATTACACAGGGGAAAGGATAATGTACTGGGAATTCCTCAGAAGAATCTGATTCGTGGTGAGGGGAGAGAGATAAAAGCTCATTTAGGAACGACATGAACATGCTGCATACGTAGCTGTTTATCAGTAAATATCGCCACTGAGATTAAGAAAAGCAGTAGCTTAATAAATCAAGTACTTCCTAGTATGGATACTGTACTGGTAACTCCCCAAAAGAATCTGGATTGTGGTGAGGGAACAGAGAAAAAAGCTCATTTAGGAACGACATGAACATGCTGCGTAGGTAGCTGCTTATCAGGAAATATCTCCACTGAGATTAAGAAAAGCACTAGCTTAATAAATTAAGTACTTCCTGGTATGGTTACTGTACTGATAACTCCCCAAAAGAATCTGGATTGTGGTGAGGGAGCAGAGAAAAAAGCTCATTTAGGACCTGCACTTACGAAGGGGGTAGGCAGCTGTATATCAGGGAGTAAACCTTCTGAGAATAAAAACAGCTGGAGCTTGTTAAGGTAATTACACAGGGGAAAGGATAATGTACTGTTAACTCCCCAAAGAATCTGGTTGTGGTGAGGGAACAGAGAAAAAAGCTCATTTAGGAACGACATGAACATGCTGCGTAGGTAGCTGCTTATCAGTAAATATCTCCACTGAGATTAAGAAAAGCAGTAGCTTAATAAATTAAGTACTTCCTGGTATGGTTACTGTACTGGTAACTCCCCAAAAGAATCTGGATTTTTGTGAGGGAACAGAGAAAAAAGCTCATTTAGGACCTGCACTTACGAAGGGGGTAGGCAGCTGTATATCAGGGAGTAAACCTTCTGAGAATAAAAACAGCTGGAGCTTGTTAAGGTAATTACACAGGGGAAAGGATAATGTCCTCGGAACTCCTCAGAAGAATCTGATTTGTCGTGAGGGGAGAGAGATAAAAGCTCATTTAGGAACGACATGAACATGATGCGGAGGTAGCTGTTTATCACTAAATATCTCCACTGAGATTAAGAAAAGCAGTAGCTTAATAAATTAAGTACTTCCTGGTATGGTTACTGTACTGGTAACTCCCCAAAAGAATGTGGATTGTGGTGAGGGAACAGAGAATAAAGCTCATTTAGGACCTGCACTTACGAAGGGGGTAGGCAGCTGTATATCAGGGAGTAAACCTTCTGAGAATAAAAACAGCTGGAGCTTGCTAAGGTAATTACACAGGGGAAAGGATAATGTACTGGGAACTCCTCAGAAGAATCTGATTTGTGGTGAGGGGAGAGAGATAAAATCTCATTTAGGAACGACATGAACATGCTGCATACGTTCCTGTTTATCAGTAAATATCTCCACTGAGATTAAGAAAAGCAGTAGCTTTATAAATCAAGTACTTCCTGGTATGGATACTGTACTGGTAACTCCCCAAAAGAATCTGGATTGTGGTGAGGGAACAGAGAAAAAAGCTCATTTAGGAACGACATGAACATGCTGCGTAGGTAGCTGTTTATCAGTAAATATCTCCACTGAGATTAAGAAAAGCAGTAGCTTAATAAATTAAGAACTTCCTGGTATGGTTACTGTACTGGTAACTCCCCAAAAGAATCTGGATTGTGGTGAGGGAACAGAGAAAAAAGCTCATTTAGGACCTGCACTTACGAAGGGGTTAGGCAGCTGTATATCAGGGATTATCGCTTCTGAGAATAAAAACAGCTGGAGCTTGTTAAGGTAATTACACAGGGGAAAGGATAATGTACTGGGAACTCCTCAGAAGAATCTGATTCGTGGTGAGGGGAGAGAGATAAAAGCTCATTTAGGAACGACATGAACATGCTGCATACGTAGCTGTTTATCAGTAAATATCGCCACTGAGATTAAGAAAAGCAGTAGCTTAATAAATTAAGTACTTCCTGGTATGGATACTGTACTGGTAACTCCCCAAAAGAATCTGGATTTTGGTGAGGGAACAGAGAAAAAAGCTCATTTAGGAACGACATGAACATGCTGCGTAGGTAGCTGCTTATCAGTAAATATCTCCACTGAGATTAAGAAAAGCACTAACTTAATAAATTAAGTACTTCCTGGTATGGTTACTCTACTGATAACTCCCCAGAAGAATCTGGATTGTGGTGAGGGAACAGAGAAAAAAGCTCATTTAGGACCTGCACTTACGAAGGGGGTAGGCAGCTGTACATCAGGGAGTAAACCTTCTGAGAATAAAAACAGCTGGAGCTTGTTAAGGTAATTACACAGGGGAAAGGATAATGTACTGGTAACTCCCCAAAGAATCTGGTTGTGGTGAGGGAACAGAGAAAAAAGCTCATTTAGGACCTGCACTTACGAAGGGGGTAGGCAGCTGTATATCAGGGCTGAGAATAAAAACAGCTGGAGCTTTTTAAGGTAATTACACACAGGAAGGATAATGTACTGGGAACTCCTCAGAAGAATCTGATTTGTGGTGAGGGTAGAGAGATAAAAGCTCATTTAGGAACGACATGAACATGCTGCATACGTTCCTGTTTATCAGTAAATATCTCCACTGAGATTAAGAAAAGCAGTAGCTTAATAAATCAAGTACTTCCTGGTATGGATACTGTACTGGTAACTCCCCAAAAGAATCTGGATTGTGGTGAGGGAACAGAGAAAAAAGCTCATTTAGGAACGACATGAACATGCTGCGTAGGTAGCTGTTTATCAGTAAATATCTCCACTGAGATTAAGAAAAGCAGTAGCTTAATAAATTAAGTACTTCCTGGTATGGTTACTGTACTGGTAACTACCCAAAGAATCTGGTTGTGGTGAGGGAACAGAGAAAAAAGCTCATTTAGGACCTGCACTTACGAAGGGGGTAGGCAGCTGTATATCAAGGCTGAGAATAAAAACAGCTGGAGCTTGTTAAGGTAATTACACACAGGAAAGGATAATGTACTGGGAACTCCTCAGAAGAATCTGATTTGTGGTGAGGGGAGAGAGATAAAAGCTTATTTAGGAACGACATGAACATGCTGCATAGGTAGCTGTTTATCAGTAAATATCTCCACTGAGATTAAGAAAAGCAGTAGCTTAATAAATTAAGTACTTCCTGGTATGGTTACTTTACTGGTAACTCCGCAAAAGAATCTGGATTGTGGTGAGGGAACAGAGAAAAAAGCTCATTTAGGACCTGCACTTACGAAGGGGGTAGGCAGCTGTATATCAGGGAGTAAACCTTCTGAGAATAAAAACAGCTGGAGCTTGTTAAGGTAATTACACAGGGGAAAGGATAATGTACTGGGAACTCCTCAGAAGAATCTGATTTGTGGTGAGGGGAGAGAGATAAAAGCTCATTTAGGAACGACATGAACATGCTGCGTAGGTAGCTGTTTATCAGTAAATATCTCCACTGAGATTAAGAAAAGCAGTAGCTTAATAAATTTAGTACTTCCTGGTATGGTTACTGCACTGATAACTCCCCAAAAGAATCTGGATTGTGGTGAGGGAACAGAGAAAAAAGCTCATTTAGGACCTGCACTTACGAAGGGGGTAGGCAGCTGTATATCAGGGAGTAAACCTTCTGAGAATAAAAACAGCTGGAGCTTGTTAAGGTAATTACACAGGGGAAAGGATAATGTACTGGGAACTCCTCAGAAGAATCTGATTTGTGGTGAGGGGAGAGAGATAAAAGCTCATTTAGGAACGACATGAACATGCTGCGTAGGTAGCGGTTTATCACTAAATATCTCCACTGAGAATAAGAAAAGCAGTAGCTTAATAAATTAAGTACTTCCTGGTATGGTTACTGTACTGGTAACTCCCCAAAAGAATCGGGATTGTGGTGAGGGAAGAGAGAAAAAAGCTCACTTAGGACCTGCACTTACGAAGGGGGTAGGCAGCTGTATATCAGGGAGTATCGCTTCTGAGAATAAAAACA
The DNA here is from genome assembly GCF_023159225.1 of Perognathus longimembris pacificus. Taxonomy (NCBI): domain Eukaryota; kingdom Metazoa; phylum Chordata; class Mammalia; order Rodentia; family Heteromyidae; genus Perognathus; species Perognathus longimembris. The sequence goes on along the minus strand of NW_025959936.1, from coordinate 7,812 downwards.
GCTGGAGCTTGTTAAGGTAATTACACAGGGGAAAGGATAATGTACTGGGAACTCCTCAGAAGAATCTGATTCGTGGTGAGGGGAGAGAGATAAAAGCTCATTTAGGAACGACATGAAAATGCTGCATACGTAGCTGTTTATCAGTAAATATCTCCACTGAGATTAAGAAAAGCAGTAGCTTAATAAATTAAGTTCTTCCTGGTATGGATACTGTACTGGTAACTCCCCAAAAGAATCTGGATTGTGGTGAGGGAACAGAGAAAAAAGCTCATTTAGGAACGACATGAACATGCTGCGTAGGTAGCTGCTTATCAGTAAATATCTCCACTGAGATTAAGAAAAGCAGTACCTTAATAAATTAAGTACTTCCTGGTATGGTTACTGTACTGGTAACTCCCCAAAAGAATCTGGATTTTTGTGAGGGAACAGAGAAAAAAGCTCATTTAGGACCTGCACTTACGAAGGGGGTAGGCAGCTGTATATCAGGGAGTAAACCTTCTGAGAATAAAAACAGCTGGAGCTTGTTAAGGTAATTACACAGGGGAAAGGATAATGTCCTCGGAACTCCTCAGAAGAATCTGATTTGTCGTGAGGGGAGAGAGATAAAAGCTCATTTAGGAACGACATGAACATGCTGCGTAGGTAGCTGTTTATCACTCAATATCTCCACTGAGATTAAGAAAAGCAGTAGCTTAATAAAATAAGTACTTCCTGGTATGGTTACTGTACTGGTAACTCCCCAAAAGAATGTGGATTGTGGTGAGGGAACAGAGAATAAAGCTCATTTAGGACCTGCACTTACGAAGGGGGTAGGCAGCTGTATATCAGGGAGTAAACCTTCTGAGAATAAAAACAGCTGGAGCTTGCTAAGGTAATTACACAGGGGAAAGGATAATGTACTGGGAACTCCTCAGAAGAATCTGATTTGTGGTGAGGGGAGAGAGATAAAATCTCATTTAGGAACGACATGAACATGCTGCATACGTTCCTGTTTATCAGTAAATATCTCCACTGAGATTAAGAAAACAGTAGCTTTATAAATCAAGTACTTCCTGGTATGGATACTGTACTGGTAACTCCCCAAAAGAATCTGGATTGTGGTGAGGGAACAGAGAAAAAAGCTCATTTAGGAACGACATGAACATGCTGCGTAGGTAGCTGTTTATCAGTAAATATCTCCACTGAGATTAAGAAAAGCAGTAGCTTAATAAATTAAGAACTTCCTGGTATGGTTACTGTACTGGTAACTCCCCAAAAGAATCTGGATTGTGGTGAGGGAACAGAGAAAAAAGCTCATTTAGGACCTGCACTTACGAAGGGGTTAGGCAGCTGTATATCTGGGATTATCGCTTCTGAGAATAAAAACAGCTGGAGCTTGTTAAGGTAATTACACAGGGGAAAGGATAATGTACTGGTAACTCCCCAAAGAATCTGGTTGTGGTGAGGGAACAGAGAAAAAAGCTCATTTAGGACCTACACTTACGAAGGGGGTAGGCAGCTGTATATCAGGGCTGAGAATAAAAACAGCTGGAGATTTAAGGTAATTACACACAGGAAGGATAATGTACTGGGAACTCCTCAGAAGAATCTGATTTGTGGTGAGGGGAGAGAGATAAAAGCTTATTTAGGAACGACATGAACATGCTGCTTAGGTAGCTGTTTATCAGTGAATATCTCCACTGAGATTAAGAAAAGCAGTAGCTTAATAAATTAAGTACTTCCTGGTATGGTTACTTTACTGGTAACTCCCCAAAAGAATCTGGATTGTGGTGAGGGAACAGAGAAAAAAGCTCATTTAGGACCTGCACTTACGAAGGGGGTAGGCAGCTGTATATCAGGGAGTAAACCTTCTGAGAATAAAAACAGCTGGAGCTTGTTAAGGTAATTACACAGGGGAAAGGATAATGTACTGGGAACTCCTCAGAAGAATCTGATTTGTGGTGAGGGGAGAGAGATAAAAGCTCATTTAGGAACGACATGAACATGCTGCACACGTTCCTGTTTATCAGTAAATATCTCCACTGAGATTAAGAAAAGCAGTAGCTTAATAAATCAAGTACTTCCTGGTATGGATACTGTACTGGTAACTCCCCAAAAGAATCTGGATTGTGGTGAGGGAACAGAGAAAAAAGCTCATTTAGGAACGACATGAACATGCTGCGTAGGTAGCTGTTTATCAGTAAATATCTCCACTGAGATTAAGAAAAGCAGTAGCTTAATAAATTAAGTACTTCCTGGTATGGATACTGTACTGTTAACTCCCCAAAAGAATCTGGATTGTGGTGAGGGAACAGAGAAAAAAGCTCATTTAGGAACGACATGAACATGCTGCGTAGGTAGCTGTTTATCAGTAAATATCTCCACTGAGATTAAGAAAAGCAGTAGCTTAATAAATTAAGTACTTCCTGGTATGGTTACTGTACTGGTAACTCCCCAAAGAATCTGGTTGTGGTGAGGGAACAGAGAAAAAAGCTCATTTAGGACCTGCACTTACGAAGGGGGTATGCACCTGTATATCAGGGCTGAGAATAAAAACAGCTGGAGCTTGTTAAGGTAATTATACACAGGAAAGGATAATGTACTGGGAACTCCTCAGAAGAATCTCATTTGTGGTGAGGGGAGAGAGATAAAAGCTTATTTAGGAACGACATGAACATGCTGCGTAGGTAGCTGTTTATCAGTAAATATCTCCACTGAGATTAAGAAAAGCAGTAGCTTAATAAATTAAGTACTTCCTGGTATGGTTACTTTACTGGTAACTGCCCAAAAGAATCTGGATTGTGGTGAGGGAACAGAGAAAAAAGCTCATTTAGGACCTGCACTTACGAAGGGGGTAGGCAGCTGTATATCAGGGAGTAAACCTTCTGAGAATAAAAACAGCTGGAGCTTGTTAAGGTAATTACACAGGGGAAAGGATAATGTACTGGTAACTCCCCAAAGAATCTGGTTGTGGTGAGGGAACAGAGAAAAAAGCTCATTTAGGACCTGCACTTACGAAGGGGGTAGGCAGCTGTATATCAGGGCTGAGAATAAAAACAGCTGGAGCTTTTTAAGGTAATTACACACAGGAAGGATAATGTACTGGGAACTCCTCAGAAGAATCTGATTTGTGGTGAGGGGAGAGAGATAAAAGCTTATTTAGGAACGACATGAACATGCTGCGTAGGTAGCTGTTTATCAGTAAATGTCTCCACTGAGATTAAGAAAAGCAGTAGCTTAATAAATTAAGTACTTCCTGGTATGGTTACTTTACTGGGAACTCCCCAAAAGAATCTGGATTGTGGTGAGGGAACAGAGAAAAAAGCTCATTTAGGACCTGCACTTACGAAGGGGGTAGGCAGCTGTATATCAGGGAGTAAACCTTCTGAGAATAAATACAGCTGGAGATTGTTAAGGTAATTACAGAGGGGATAGGATAATGTACTGGGAACTCCTCAGAAGAATCTGATTTGTGGTGAGGGGAGAGAGATAAAAGCTCATTTAGGAACGACATGAACATGCTGCATACGTTCCTGTTTATCAGTAAATATCTCCACTGAGATTAAGAAAAGCAGTAGCTTAATAAATCAAGTACTTCCTGGTATGGATACTGTACTGGTAACTCCCCAAAAGAATCTGGATTGTGGTGAGGGAACAGAGAAAAAAGCTCATTTAGGAACGACATGAACATGCTGCGTAGGTAGCTGTTTATCAGTAAATATCTCCACTGAGATTAAGAAAAGCAGTAGCTTAATAAATTAAGTACTTCCTAGTATGGATACTGTACTGTTAACTCCCCAAAAGAATCTGGATTGTGGTGAGGGAACATAGAAAAAAGCTCATTTAGGAACGACATGAACATGCTGCGTAGGTAGCTGTTTATCAGTAAATATCTCCACTGAGATTAAGAAAAGCAGTAGCTTAATAAATTAAGTACTTCCTGGTATGGTTACTGTACTAGTAACTCCCCAAAAGAATCGGGATTGTGGTGAGGGAAGAGAGAAAAAAGCTCACTTAGGACCTGCACTTACGAAGGGGGTAGGCAGCTGTATATCAGGGAGTATCGCTTCTGAGAATAAAAACAGCTGGAGCTTGTTAAGGTAATTACACAGGGGAAAGGATAATGTACTGGGAACTCCTCAGAAGAATCTGATTCGTGGTGAGGGGAGAGAGATAAAAGCTCATTTAGGAACGACATGAAAATGCTGCATACGTAGCTGTTTATCAGTAAATATCTCCACTGAGATTAAGAAATGCAGTAGCTTAATAAATTAAGTACTTCCTTTTATGGATACTGTACTGGTAACTCCCCAAAAGAATCTGGATTGTGGTGAGGGAACAGAGAAAAAAGCTCATTTAGGAACGACATGAACATGCTGCGTAGGTAGCTGCTTATCAGTAAATATCTCCACTGAGATTAAGAAAAGCAGTAGCTTAATAAATTAAGTACTTCCTGGTATGGTTACTTTACTGGTAACTCCCCAAAAGAATCTGGATTGTGGTGAGGGAACAGAGAAAAAAGCTCATTTAGGACCTGCACTTACGAAGGGGTAGGCAGCTGTATATCAGGGAGTAAACCTTCTGAGAATAAATACAGCTGGAGCTTGTTAAGGTAATTACAGAGGGGAAAGGATAATGTACTGGGAACTCCTCAGAAGCATCTGATTTGTGGTGAGGGGAGAGAGATAAAAGCTCATTTAGGAACGACATGAACATGCTGCATACGTTCCTGTTTATCAGTAAATATCTCCACTGAGATTAAGAAAAGCAGTAGCTTAATAAATCAAGTACTTCCTGGTATGGATACTGTACTGGTAACTCCCCAAAAGAATCTGGATTGTGGTGAGGGAACAGAGAAAAAAGCTCATTTAGGAACGACATGAACATGCTGCGTAGGTAGCTGTTTATCAGTAAATATCTCCACTGAGATTAAGAAAAGCAGTAGCTTAATAAATTAAGTACTTCCTGGTATGGATACTGTACTGTTAACTCCCCAAAAGAATCTGGATTGTGGTGAGGGAACATAGAAAAAAGCTCATTTAGGAACGACATGAACATGCTGCGTAGGTAGCTGTTTATCAGTAAATATCTCCACTGAGATTAAGAAAAGCAGTAGCTTAATAAATTAAGTACTTCCTGGTATGGTTACTGTACTGGTAACTCCCCAAAGAATCTGGTTGTGGTGAGGGAACAGAGAAAAAAGCTCATTTAGGACCTGCACTTACGAAGGGGGTAGGCAGCTGTATATCAGGGCTGAGAATAAAAACAGCTGGAGCATTTTAAGGTAATTACACACAGGAAAGGATAATGTACTGGGAACTCCTCAGAAGAATCTGATTTGTGGTGAGGGGAGAGAGATAAAAGCTTATTTAGGAACGACATGAACATGCTGCGTAGGTAGCTGTTTATCAGTAAATATCTCCACTGAGATTAAGAAAAGCAGTAGCTTAATAAATTAAGTACTTCCTGGTTTGGTTACTTTACTGGTAACTCCCCAAAAGAATCTGGATTGTGGTGAGGGAACAGAGAAAAAAGCTCATTTAGGACCTGCACTTACGAAGGGGGTAGGCAGCTGTATATCAGGGAGTAAACCTTCTGAGATTAAAAACAGCTGGAGCTTGTTAAGGTAATTACACAGGGGAAAGGATAATGTACTGGGAACTCCTCAGAAGAATCTGATTTGTGGTGAGGGGAGAGAGATAAAAGCTCATTTAGGAACGACATGAACATGCTGCGTAGGTAGCTGTTTATCAGTAAATATCTCCACTGAGATTAAGAAAAGCAGTAGCTTAATAAATTAAGTACTTCCTGGTATGGTTACTGTACTGATAACTCCCCAAAAGAATCTGGATTGTGGTGAGGGAACAGAGAAAAAAGCTCATTTAGGACCTGCACTTACGAAGGGGTAGGCAGCTGTATATCAGGGAGTAAACCTTCTGAGAATAAAAACAGCTGGAGCTTGTTAAGGTAATTACACAGGGGAAAGGATAATGTACTGGGAACTCCTCAGAAGAATCTGATTTGTGGTGAGGGGAGAGAGATAAAAGCTCATTTAGGAACGACATGAACATGCTGCGTAGGTAGCGGTTTATCACTAAATATCTCCACTGAGAATAAGAAAAGCAGTAGGTAATAAATTAAGTACTTCCTGGTATGGTTACTGTACTGGTAACTCCCCAAAAGAATCGGGATTGTGGTGAGGGAAGAGAGAAAAAAGCTCACTTAGGACCTGCACTTACGAAGGGGGTAGGCAGCTGTATATCAGGGAGTATCGCTTCTGAGAATAAAAACAGCTGGAGCTTGTTAAGGTAATTACACAGGGGAAAGGATAATGTACTGGGAACTCTCAGAAGAATCTGATTCGTGGTGAGGGGAGAGAGATAAAAGCTCATTTAGGAACGACATGAAAATGCTGCATACGTAGCTGTTTATCAGTAAATATTTCCACTGAGATTAAGAAAAGCAGTAGCTTAATAAATTAAGTACTTCCTGGTATGGATACTGTACTGGTAACTCCCCAAAAGAATCTGTATTGTGGTGAGGGAACAGAGAAAAAAGCTCATTTAGGAACGACATGAACATGCTGCGTAGGTAGCTGCTTATCAGTAAATATCTCCACTGAGATTAAGAAAAGCAGTAGCTTAATAAATTAAGTACTTCCTGGTATGGTTACTGTACTGGTAACTCCCCAAAAGAATCTGGATTTTTTGTGAGGAACAGAGAAAAAAGCTCATTTAGGACCTGCACTTACGAAGGGGGTAGGCAGCTGTATATCAGGGAGTAAACCTTCTGAGCATAAAAACAGCTAGAGCTTGTTAAGGTAATTACACAGGGGAAAGGATAATGTCCTCGGAACTCCTCAGAAGAATCTGATTTGTCTTGAGTGGAGAGAGATAAACGCTCATTTAGGAACGACATGAACATGCTGCGTAGGTAGCTGTTTATCACTAAATATCTCCACTGAGATTAAGAAAAGCAGTAGCTTAATAAATTAAGTACTTCCTGGTATGGTTACTGTACTGGTGACTCCCCAAAAGAATGTGGATTTTGGTGAGGGAACAGAGAATAAAGCTCATTTAGGACCTGCACTTACGAAGGGGGTAGGCAGCTGTATATCAGGGAGTAAACCTTCTGAGAATAAAAACAGCTGGAGCTTGTTAAGGTAATTACACAGGGGAAAGGATAATGTACTGGTAACTCCCAAAAGAATCTGGATTGTGGTGAGGGAACAGAGAAAAAAGCTCATTTATGACCTGCACTTACGAAGGGGGTAGGCAGCTGTATATCAGGGAGTAAAACTTCTGAGAATAAAAACAGCTGGAGATTGTTAAGGTAATTACACAGAGGAAAGGATAATGTACTGGGAACTCCTCAGAAGAATGTGATTTGTGGTGAGGGGAGAGAGATGAAAGCTCATTTAGGGGGCAGGGGATATAGCCTAAAGGCAAGAGTGCCTGCCTCTGATACATGAGGCCCTAGGTTCGGTTCCCCAGCACCACATATACAGAAAACGGCCAGAAGCGGCGCTGTGGCTCAAGTGGCAGAGTGCTAGCCTTGAGCGGGAAGAAGCCAGGGACAGTCCTCAGGCCCTGAGTCCAAGGCCCAAGACTGGCCAAAAGAAAAAAAAAAAAAAAAGCTCATTTAGGAACGACATGAACATGCTGCGTAGTTAGCTGTTTATCAGTAAATATATCCACTGAGATTAAGAAAGCAGTAGCTTAATAAATTAAGTACTTCCTGGTATGGTTACTGTACTGGTAACTCCCCAAAAGAATCTGGATTGTGGTTAGGGAACAGAGAAAAAAGCTCATTTAGGACCTGCACTTACGAAGG